>NC_091062.1:77480978-77784009 GCF_000393655.2 Nicotiana sylvestris
TGGATGTTGCCTTTGAGGGGTGGGTCTTGTTTTGTTTGCTTGAGGACAAGCAAAGGTTTAAGTTTGGGGGAGTTGATAAGTAAGATTTTAACATGTTTTATACCCATACTTGCCTGCACTTTGAGTTTAATTTGCTATAAAATTGTCCCAAAATGCTTACAGATTGCGCTTGATTGCAGGTTTGAGCTATAAAGTGACAAATCGTCAAACATCGGCTCAAATCCTTGCTCAAGTGTCAAAGATCATTAAAGTAAGGACATTCAGAACTTCATACGGACCGCACCATCATGTCATGCGGCCGCACCATAGGAGTTCAGAGACTATGAAATTACAAGTCAAGCTCATGCGGCCGCGTCCCACTTCATGCGGCCCGCGTCTCACTCATGCGGCCGCACAATCTTGCTATGTGGTCGCGTCAAAAAAAGTTCAGAGAGTGTCATATTCCTGAAGCAAACCACGCAGGCGCATCCCACTTCATGCGGCCCGCGTCCTTCTCCATGCGGCCGCACTCTATGGTCACGCGGTCCGCATCCAAGAAGTTCAGAGAAGCTGCCAAACTATTCATGCGGCCGCACAACAACTTTGTGCGGTCCGCGTCAGTCTTCATGCGGCCGCATTCCATCTTTATGCGGTCCGCATCACCATCTTCAGAGAGCAAGATTCAAAGGTCAAGCAACCCAGTGCGGCCGCGTGCCAACTTTGTGCGGTCCGTACTAACCCCGCAGGGCCAATTTTGTCCAGTTTTTCCAGCCCACTATAAATAGAACATTTTACCATTTTTAGAGGGAGTTTTTTACATTTGATAGCTGTTGCACTCGTGAGACTTATGTTTTGGCCTATCTTGGGCATTTTTAGCTTAGTTTTATCATAGATTATTGTAGTTTAACATTAGCAATTAATTAATATGGTTGTTTCATCTTCTATTTCTTCAGTTTCGTCTTTAATTATGTCTAGCTAAATCCATTAGCTAGGGTTGTGGCTCAACCCTAGTGTGGGTAATTAATGGGTGTTGCTTCTTAATGATAGATTGATATTGGGTGTTGTTATTTTGGTTAATTTTATGGTTTATTTAAGGATTGATGGTTGCAAACATTGATTCTAGCTTAGTGAGTCTTGACTCTTCTTGAGAAAGAGAGTCTATGATCACAAAGTTGACCCAACAAGGAATTGGGGTGGACCCATGAGAAATGGTAGTCCCAATTAACGGGTTAAACCTCGAGAGAGTAATCACCCTACTTGAACCCTAGTTGCTTGGTCTAATTGGCCTACCCAATTGGTCTCGAGAGAGTCAATTAGGCAAAATCGCTCTCACTACCGAGAGGTGTGAGAGTGGGTATAGTTGTGCAACGGTTATAACATTGATCCCAACTCTGTCAATCTATTATTAGTAGTCTCTACCCGTTAGTTAACCACCTAGGTGATGCCACGATCCTAGCGTTCCTCTATATTAATCACAACTTAGAACATACCCATTTAGCATAAAATAGCCTAAATTTGTAGTTGATAATAGTAGTTATTAAACAAAAAACCCAAAAACTTTTAGAAGTACAATTAGGAGCAAGCACGCATTCCTAGTCTGAACAAATACGCAACTCCATTCCAAGCTCCCTGTGGAAATTGACCTCGATACCACTATTCGGGTAAAAGTCTTAGCGCCCGCTCTTCCTACCATTGTGTGAGGTTGAGTTTGCTGCGATCAGGTGGCCGCGGGCGGAGCCACCTCTACCTCGAATGGAGCTGATGTAGTTACCTCAACCTCGATTGGTGACTGAGTCTGTATCACAATAGGAGTAAGTGTGACTACAACTTTAAAGTCATCACCTTCTCGAATAAGCCCAATCGACCCCTTAGGATCCCATTCTTCATTCGTCTCTATCACATGTACACCATCACCTCTATGATCAGGGAGAGGATTGTTGCATACATTAGGTGCGACTTCCTTCGCCTGTATGACTTTGTTGTCAATTAGCGTCTGGATTTTATCCTTCAAGGTTCGGCACTCAGTACTGGTGTGCCCCTTCATGCCGGAACGGTACGCACAAGTTTTATTTGGATTGACACATTGGGATGGATTTTCCAATGCCACAGTGGGAATAGATGTGATATAACCCACAACTTTCAATCTTTTATACAACTGGTCGATGGGCTCAGGAATGGAGGTATATTGTCTGGGTGGCTTGCGGTCGAAGTTGGGTCTTGGTCTTGGATAATTTTGGCGAGCTGGTGGTGATTGGAAGTGGGATGGTTGAGAGTTATAAGTGTGATGGACAGTGGCTGGTGGGAATATCAAGGAGATGAAGGTTAATATGTAGGCGGTGATGCTTGGTATATGGGCGGAGGTGTTTGATATGTGGGAGGAGGTGTTTGATAGATAAGTGGAGATTTTGGACCTTGGGCCACCATTACTACCCCAACATCTCTCTTATTCGATATGCTACCTGATTGTAGTACCTTATTTGTGGCTTGTAGTACCTCGAAGTTCGTTACCATCCCGCTCTTGATTCCTTCTTCGATTCTTTCTCCAAGTTTGATGATGTCAGAGAATTTGTAATTTTCAATAACCATCAACCTTTCATAATATTGCTGATCCTGTGCTCTGATGAATAATTTATTCATTTGTTCTTCGTCCAAGGATGGCCTGACCTTGGACGCTTCCGACCTCCAATGAGTGGCATACTCACGGAAAGTTTCAGTAGGTTTCTTCTTAAGATTCTGAATGTAAAAAACATCTGGTGCGTTCTCAGAATTGAACCTGAACCGCTCCATGAAATCCGATGCCATACTTACCCAATTGGACCATTTCTTGGGATCTTGACTGATATACCAAGACAAAGCATCCCCAGTAAGACTCCTCATAAAGAGCTTCATCTGTATCTTTTCATCTTTCCCGACCCCGACAAGCTTGTCACAATAGGTCCTTAGTTGAACCCTGGGATCACCTGTATCGTCGAACATCTTGAACTTGGGAGGTTTGTACCCCTCAGGCAGTTCCACATCTGGCTGTATGCACAGGTCTTCATAGTTTAAACCTTCTATTCCTCTGTCGCCTTGAACACCTTGAACTCGGTTTGTTAACTTCTTAAGTTCTTCAGATATGTTTTTAATGAGTAGGTCCTTCTCGGAGGATTCCGGTGTATAGGAGATTGGTTGGGTAGAGTAAGGTACAGTTTCCACATATATAGGGTTGCTTTGATGGGTGCCAGAGACTTTGGTGTAATGATGTTCATTGGTGGAGTTTTCGGGATCGGGAATGGGTTATGGTGTGTTTTGGGAGTGTGGTAAGTGGTGGTTGGTAGGTACTGAATTGGTCGATGGTGATGTTGTGGCGGTATTGGTAGTGGATTGAGATTTTGGGGTGGATTTGCGTATTGATTCGGTATGGTAGGATTTTGTGGATGTTGGTTTTGTGTGTTCTGGGGAGGTATTGGGTTCTTTGTGTTCTGTTGGTTGATGTCAGGGACATTCACGGTGAGTGACAAATTTGCGAAGTTGGGAACCTGTTCGAGTTCTCCTTGCAGTTCAAATATCTTTTGTTCCAATCTCAGGACTAGATCATTTGGGGCCAGAGTACTACGGCCATCTGAAGTTTCTGCGTTCTCAATATTCTCCTTTCAGACACCACTTAAGTTGTCCATTTTTGCTTTTCCTTTACCTTTTGTGTTGCTTGGAGGATGAGGAGGTAGAGGGCCTCTAAATCTAGTGTGGTATGCTTACGAGGCCAGTATGAGTGAACCAACCTAAGGGGATGAGAATAATAATAGTAAAGAAAAAACAAAAAAGGTAACAAGTCAGTGAGGATCCTGAAATATTTGCAGTATTTAAACACATTTTGCGGAAATGTAAATTCGTGTCCTACCTTGGGAACCTCGTTGTGCCCGAAGTAGGCCTAGCGACAAATAAATTTGGAAAACTTTTAATGCCAATAAATGCTTCATTTCATAATAAAAAATATACGAATCCCAAACGACACTACGATAAGAAAATAAGTCACTACTGGCACTTGGCCTTATTACATTTTTAGGAAAAAGCAAATAAATCTAGCCAATTTGGTCCCAGAAGGACCTTCCCCAGATTCGATCTTCTGGACTCCATCATATAGATCCCCCAGCTTGCGCAGCCCCAACAACAAGTAGGCTCTGGCCAGATGTCCTCCTTCAGCTCCTTCAGCGTTCTGACAATTTTCAATCCTTTTTATGACTTTACCTTCCAGCTCCACTATTCCTCGCTCCAGATATTCCAGTTTCCTATTGGAAGTGACTGCTATTTCTTTTCATTTCTTGATCAACCTCACATTCCTCTCATGCATTTCCCTGTGCTCATTCTCAGAGTCGTGGACCCTCTTACGCATCATGTTGTATTTAACTTGAGCTTCAACTTCCTCATCTATGATTCTATTCCCTCGACCGGCCCCTAGTGTCACCATTCCTTTCAGATTGTCCTCTAACCATGCTGGGTAGAGAGGCTCACACCCTTTATGATACCTATCTGGATCAATGGTGCTCTTCTCCACAATAATTTTGTAGTGCCACATGTGCTGAGCTTAGCACTTGTAAAGGACGTCGTCATCCTAAAAGTATGCCCTGAAATGACTCATCTTGACAACCCTTGGTACAACCTATTTCCTGCCTGCTTGCCTCATAACTTAGATAGGGACATAGGGGTATATCCCTCTTAACCCGATCAACACCAAGTGCGGAGCATCCCTGGATCTGATAATGAATTTGTCTATTGGGAACCATTCAAACATCCATTGCACCTGATCCTCGGTCAGATTGTCGAAGAATCCTACCCATTCTTTAGCAGTTTCCAGCTGAGCAAACCTGTCTGGAATGTAAGTCATCCACTTGGGGTGATGGAAGGCAATATGGTGACCCTTTTGGAAATGCTCCAATAACCACAATTGCAGCAACAAGTTTCAACCCTCGAAATGCTTGACCCCTCTTTGACAACACTCCAGAGCCCTGTAGATGTTAGCTAAGATCATGGGAACTATGGTATATGTCTGTCCATTAATCCCTTCTATCAAAGTCTTGGCGACCATGGCCGACCTAGTGTGTATTCTTCCCTTTTTCATTGGGAACACTATCAGGCCCAGGAAGCATACAATGAATACGAACACTCTACGGTGGATGTGACCCAGAGAAGTGAGAGAGATCTCATCATGGTAGGTACGGAAAGACTTGCTATGGCCATACCTATCATACAGGTATTCAAAAGGTATGTAAGACTCCTTCAAGCACACTAGGTCGGCATTCTTCTTCAGCCCCATCATCTTTAAAAATCCCCTTCCAATACGGTTTTCTGGTACCAATAACCTGGGGCTATCCCAAGTCAATCCCGCAAGCCCTCCAATTTCTTCTAGAAGCGGTGTCATTGCTATGTCGCCTAAATAAAACACAGCCTTTTAACTATCCCAGAATAAAGTGGAAGCCTTGATCAACTTGTTGTTTGGCTCAATATCTAGAAAGGAAGGCAAGTTACCAAGGTACTTTCTCACATGTTTCTTGTCACTTGAGGAAAGGTCCTCCCACCAATCTAGCAGCAATGGTGGGATGTTGCTAACCATATCGAATCTGGGGACCTCGTGCCTTATTTTCTGCAAAACAAAAAGGTTAGGCCTTACCCCCACCAGACTCGACTATTTATACATTTATAATCAGCATATCGGCATTTAGTTCTCCAAATTAATGCACAGAACGTGGTTGTGTCCGTTGGGATTATGAAAAACCTGATGGAATTTTGGATAAGGATTATCTTAAAGGATCATTATGTGGATAACATATTGATCCGACTAGGTTTGACCATGATTCATGCACAATTTTAACCAGAGTAAGGCTACTATGGGATTTTAGACTGGTACCCTCAAGCGGACAACTTGAGGGGGAAGGCACGGAACCGTCGACTGCACCGCTGTTCGATTGGTTTTACCGTAAATATGCCTTTCTGAATTTAAGGGTAGTAAATAGGAATAGTGCAACCACTCATTAAAGTTTTGCTATAGGATTTGATACGCACGAGTAGAATATGATGTGGAGCATGAGTTGTGCAGCAATTAATAACATGTAGTCAAGTATTTGCATGTAGAAAAATAAATACAGTATTTAAATAATTGAAAGACAGTTACAGGAAAAAGAAACAAAAAGACAAGTCAGTTTTAGGGATAAAGGATCATAAATACTTAAAAGAAAACGGACAGTTAAATACAAATAAGGGAGAAGGGTACGTGACAAAGCATGCTTGGACTAATTCATAAAAAATAAGTTCGTTATGGTAAGAGCCTAAAGGTATACCCAGTAGAGTCGCCATTCTATCGCGCCCCCTTTTTCTTGCTCCCTTTTATGGGGAAGAAAAGGTCCGAGTTTTGACATTTATGGGGTTAATAACTCATTTCCTTTTAGGAATTGGGTATTTTGAAGAGTCGCCACCTAACGGATTATGGTGTGTTAGGGCACCTAGAGCGATTAACTCTTGAATTGGTTTGCATTACCAGATATTTAGGGTAACGGCTCGAAATAACCTTTAGGGGAAGGTGTTAGTCACCCCTCTCAATCCACAACTATGGGTCCCGGTCGAACTTATGCTTATGAATTATTCCGTTAACGAATAAGTAATTGAAACAAATATATGCAGATAAGGCACGTTGTACATTATATGACTCAAATAATAAGACAAAGGATTTGAACAAGTTGCATAGAAACGTAAAGTTTTAGGCGAAGGGAAATTGGGAATGAGGGGTCCTAGGTTGGTTAGCCTACAGGATCACCCCACAAAATTCCCGGTAAACACTCCTCAATGAGGGGCTACACGTGACATTAGCGCGTAGTCATCATATCCATATCTACCCATTCCCACCCCTTAGTGGTTATTAAAGCGAGTATTGGTTAATGATCTCTATGCGTGCTGTTACTCGTCCCTTCTTAATGGTCCTGGAGGAATTTAGGACCTCTACCTATGGGCAGTTCTAGACAAACCCCTAAGGTTTAAAGGAGAAAATACTAAGGTGACAAGCAAGAACACATAGGACTCTTAGCAGTTAAAAGAAGGAAAGAGCAAATAAGAGGCTCAGTTTTACCTCCACAGACAAAGTATGGAACCAACATGACTCAAACACAAATAAGGGCAATATTGTCGAACAGTATCCTAAGACATGATGTCTAGGTGAGTATCAGAACATAAGAGGCATGCATATTTATTTTATAACTTAGAAGGAGGGGCTCTAATCAGTTTGCCTATTGATTTAAGCATGTTAATCATTAAGCAGTACACACAAAGGGGCAGTTTCCAGCTTTATAAGAAATTGGATTACCTAAGGCTTGCCTAGGCGTAGGATAATGCACAATTGTTATCCGAACCATGAAGGAGTGATTTTACCTAAAAGCATGGTGTTCTAAGTGTTACAAAAATATATGGATTATTACTAGTTTATTTAAAACCGGATAATCAAATGTGGAGCTATTTTTTATATATTTCGTAATCAATAGTTTACACTAGGTGTGACTGAGCAAGTACGAATGAGATCCTAAATCATGGTATCTAATATGCACGTATAAATGCAGAATGATTACAGGATACACAGAATTCCTAAAGCATGATTTTTATTATGCAGAATTTCCTAAAGCAGGATTTCTAAATGCATAAAAAGGTTACAGCATTGTAGATCATGCTGTCAAATGTGCAGGAGTAGCAGTTTAGTTTTATTGGCTAGAAACAGTATTTCTAAGTGATAGCAAGAATGTCAAAACGAGATGCTGAAAACAATATACCTTAAACTTAGGAGCATGGTATCTAATGCATGAATAAACCAATAAACCTCAAGGATTCAAGAATCGAAAAATAGTACTAATATTAACGGAAATAGTATAGACTTCCATGAATAAACCAATAAATGGAGTACAAACAGGAAGAACCAAATCGGAAACCTTAATAAGATATTACTAGGATGAAAATCATAAAAATACTCTAATTAATCGCAGCATATTCATGAGAATCAAACATACAGACAAATCGAATGAACAAACAGTAAAGACGAACTCAAAATCCAAGACTAAAGGCAAAAAATTAGGGGTTTTCAACATGATGAATCAGATAAAAGAAAAACTTAAATAAACTGTTTAAACATAGTAAAAATTATATAATAATACTGAAAATCAGAGACGAAGAGGCGTTTTGAAAAATCAGAGAGTTTATCATGGAAAATAGCAAAAATAACTCAAAATATACTCACATCTATGGTTGATCGGAAGAGTCAAGAGATGAGTTAGGGTTTCAGAGAGAGATAACCCAGAGATGGAGAGATTTCGGCTTGGAAGCCATAGATCTAGCCGAAAAATAGAAAGATCTTACTCGGACGGGCCAAGGTGGCCTGAGAACGGCGAGAATCAAGCCATAGGTGTGAGTGAACAGCCACTGGTCCCTTGAGGACCTTCGAGATGACAAGAATCTGGTGTGTGGGGGAACCATGAAGGCTAGGGGTGGTGGTGGGACCACCATTGATGTCGGCGAGCCAACGGCCGGCGAGTAGGAGCCGTGGTTATGCAAAGAGCTTGAGAGAGAATGAGAGAGTGTAACGACAGAGTGAAGAGAGGAAAATGAGGGTTTGGTGGGGTAGTCTATTAGGTTAAATTAGGAAGGAATTAACCTGGACCGTTGATAAAAAATGATCAACGGCCAGGATCCGGGCAGACTTGGGTCGAGTAGAATTTAGGTTTGGGCCTGGGGTATTGGGCTGATATAATTGGGGTTTTGGGGCTGGTTTAATTAGGCTAAAATTAAAATAAAATGGGGCTATTTATTAAATACCCAATTAGATTAAATGAAATAATTTATAAAAATAACTGATAATTGTACAAAATGAATTTCATGCATAGAAAATAGCTAAAAATGATTACTTAGTATTTAAAAAATACAAATAATTAATGTCCGATCAAAAAATAGTATAGATTATATGATTGGGCTATAATTGCAATGTTATTGCAATTATAGCCAAAAGATGCCAATTTGGCCAATTATAAAATAATTTGACTCAAATAAGACCATAAATAATACATTAAATCAAGAAATGCTTTTGAAATTAATTGTGATGCAATTTTGTAATTATTTATTGGGAAATAAAATGCTAGATAAATTAATAAAAATCTAGGAAAATTGTGGAAAAATATCTATTGCTATTAATGCATGATTTTGAAGGTATATATGCAATTTAAAAATATTTTGGGAAATATTGGGTATCAACATCGTCCAGGGCAAGTTTGGACAGCTCGGGTATCGAAGCCCAGAGGTACAAACCCTATTAGGTAGTACTTGAACTTAAAAGGCTACGTCCACCCTAGAAATGGCTCAGAGACGTCTGAAGCCCGTAATCAAAACATAAGGCCTTCAAAAATTCCAAACCTATTCAAAGTCTACCCTTGGAAAAACAATAATTTAAAAATATCTAAACAAGCACTTCGGGGAAAGCTTCGATCATACCAAGCCACCACGAGTTTCAAATAAGATTACATCGAGAATGAGTCTTGTTTGAACCTCTGAACAAGACCTTATTACTACGTTTTATCCAGTGCGAAGGCATTTGAAATCTTTGCAATCATAAAGAGGAAGCCAAAAGAAACAAGCTCGAAAATTGCCAAAGGGAAAAAAGCCTTATATACATTCCAATAAAAGTCTTTAAAAAGGCAAACGATAATGGCCTCAACAAAATAAACAAAATACAAAAACAAAGAAAAATCCATAAGGAACCTAAGCATGATCTTTACTAGAGCCCGCCTCGTCACCGGGTTTGTTGGGGTCTTCTCCATCCTCGGGTTAATCGGAGCCCTCAGATCCTTTGTCATCCTCGAGGTCAGCCAGCTTCTTGGCCTGGGCCTTGAGCCTTTTAGCATCTTCGATCTCGGCCGACAGGTTGAAACCCCGGGCATGGACCTCCTCGAGAGCCTCCTTTTGGGACAGCCATTTCACGTACTCAACAGTAACTTTCAAATGATCCTGGGCTGCCTCAGCATCGTCCCTATAGTAGGCCACCATCTCTTCAGCATCATCCCTGGTTATTTCTGACACAGACCTCACTGATTCAAGCTCTTTGCAAAGGGCATCCGGTTCAGCAATGGTCGAGCCCTGTTGAGACTGGAGGTCTTCAATTTGTTGAGCCCGTGCTTCGGTTTTCTCTTTTTCCACTTGGAGTTTGACCTCCACCGATGCCAGCTACTCCCGGGCAATCTCCTTCTCCGAAGCCAATTGCTCCATTTTTCCTTTACACCCTTCGGCCATGGCCTTGACCTCGTTCATCTCGGCTCGGAGTTGGTTGATCCGGTCAACCTTCTGATGGCCCTATGGGCTTTGGCCATTAGTCGCCATGTCTAACTCATCATCACTAACTTTAAAGATCTTTACCTATTCCACTAGGTCGGCATGTTTCTTCTGAGCCGCATCCAACTCAGCCCGGAGACTCTTGACTGCTTCTTCGCGTTGCTCGCTGAGAAGCTTATACATGTCCTTCTTCTCAATAAACTCCTTGACCTCATTCTCGAGCTGGTTAACCTCAGGCCGGTACCAGAGAAAAGTTTCATGATGAAGTACCGATGATGAAGTACCGAGGCCTGCAAAAATATAAAAAGGAAAAGGTATAAGAGATATCAAAAACTAAATTCGAAGATGAAACAGTGTAATGATGCCATACCCGGTTCAGCGCTTGTTGTGCTTCATTGAACAAGCACGACATATCCACCTCGTTCATCTTTGCCTAGTCTTCTTTGGTTACCAGGCACCGGAGGTAGCTAGCTACTCCAACAGGGGCGGAAAGAACCCGGGAATCCTTTGGGATAGTGATGATTATTGACCGCTTTTAGCCGGGATCTATGCTCGGGGTGGGGAACTGATTGACTAATTTAGGGCTCGAGTTTAGCTCGCCGACCTCCAAAGATGGGATTTTCCTCTGCACCTCCAAATCACCCAACCTGGAGAAGTCTTCCAGGGCGATTGAGTACACACCTTCAAAAAAGGAACAAAGGGGATTGTCAGCACCATGAGCCCATTCGTTAGATTGCTCCTTTGTCTCTTGGGCTTCGTCGAACATAGATTTTGTGAAAAAAGGCAACCCCAAAATTTCTATGACACCGGGCAGAGTGGAGCCGACGTCTCGAGAGGTCTCGGCCCTTACCTCTACACCAGCCTCTCGAACCTAAGGGGGATTAGCCTCCATTGTTTCCCCCTCGCCTACCACCTGCTCTATGGGGAAAGATGGCTCGCGGGACATAAAAACATCGCCTTCTTCGGGCTCGTCCCTGAGCCAAAAAAGCGAGTCCGAGTAGGGCGCTCGGGAGCTGGAGCTCTCCTTCAACTTGCGGACCAACCGTCTCCTCGGATTTTTCTTCTCTGAGCTCGGGGAACTCAGAGTCCTCCTTCTTTTCTTCTCTCCTACTATTGCCCAGGGCTGTCCCGGAGCAGAGGGATCAACGGACAGGTCTTCGCCCCTACTAAAGGCCTAAGCTCAATGGTCTTAAGCAAGTCCGCAAGAAGAAAAGAAAGAAAAGGATCTTACCTAATGTTACTTATCCGAGAAAGAGATCTCACCGTGAGAATGGGCCTCCCAATGGCCCTTCGAGAGCTCACGCCGTGAACGCTCAAAATAAAGCATCTGCGAGCAAATGCCCTCAATCCACTCCTTCAGGCAAGGAATGGCATTTGGGACTCGAGCAAGGGCTACACCACCACAAATACCGATGAGGAAAAGGGAAATAAAACATAAAATTGACATCTAAAAGAAAGTATGCTTACGTGATACATTCCACTTCTTGGGGAATGTCCTAAATTTGGTAGGGATCAAATATGCGGTCCTCACCCAGACAAAGCATCCCTGCCAGCCCTGATCCTAATCCTCGTCGTTGCTTGAAAATGGGCTTTGCTACTAGGGCTCATGAGCTTTATAATCCCTCCCCTCCTCTCGGAAAAATTTGAGGACTATACAAGCGGAGTAGATGATCAATGGTGAACAGTGAGAATTCGACTTTATTCACAAAATATCAAAGGAGGATTACGATCCTCCATAGCGATGGATGAATCTGACAGAAGCATACGTCATACCTCTTGTAGAACTCGAAGATAACCGGGTCCACCAGGCCAGTGTGAAAAGATAAGTGTAGACACTCAAATACCCTTCCACATGGGTAGTAATGTTGTCGTCGAGACCGGGGATTACTATGTCCTTATACGCCCAGCCACAGTCCTTTTGAACTACAGGAAGGACAGCCTTGGTGATGGAGCAGATGTACCTATATACCGCCTCGCATCGGCCTTGCACCTATGAAGGCTATTTGGCCTTAAAGTTGTTCGCGACCAAACATCCACTGGGGACGAACATTTTCAAGGGGGCTCGGCTGCCAGTTCATCGATAGCCGCGCCCGAAGCAGACTTCTTGAGGACAACCACATCGGGGGTGGTTTCCTCGACTTTGGTGGACGGCCGCGAAGAAGAAGAAGCGACCTTTTGAGGAATAGTCATGGAAGTTTTCGCCATTGTTATCTGGAAAATGTTTGAAAAAGTATGAAGGAAGGTTGGGAGACAAAGGATAAAAGCTTGATGAGGAAATTAAGCATGCTGGTTTGGGTTGAAGATAAATAAGGACTTGTAATTTGTTGAAAAGTCTTGAAGAATGAAGGTAAAAATGCTGGGGTATGAAGAAAAAAATAATATCTTGAAGATTCGAAGGTAGAAGCTTGGTCCAAAGTAAAAAATGAACGAAGGATGGGAGTATTTATAGGGGCTTCTCACTGTTTTGCGTCCTGCAATGGCCTGCCGACGGCTAACACGCATTTGAAGTCATTATGACGTGACTGACAAGAAGTTTCAGATTCTTTGTTGTTTTCTGTTACGGCGTATTGAAGAAGGAATCAAAGAGCTCATATCGTTTTCGTAAACTTACTCTCCGAGAAATGATGGGACTATCTGTATACGGGTAAAACCGAGCCTATGAGATGCCTCGATTTCTAATAAAGTAAATAGAGCAAGAGACGTAAAGGCAAGGAACCGGAATCGAGGCAAGGAGCCCCTCGATCCGGGGTCCAGGCTAAGCACTTGCCCTCGGGAGTATCGGGGTCATGGCCCCTAGGTCCGGTTTGAACCCCAAAGGCCTCAAAGAGCATTACCAGACAATCAAGTACGATCAACAAAAGGCCATGATATTCGTAACCGGACGGATATCACGGTGTGAATCTCGGAACGTATCGACAGAGATCCGGTAATTAGTTAAACAGAAGATTTTTACCTTTTATGAAATTGTACTTAGAATAGAACTCCCCTACTATATAAAGGAGATCCGATTATTCATTAAAGACATTGTAACATGCATATCAAGGCAATACACTATTATTTTCTCTGTTATTCAAGGATCTTACTCTTGTTCATCAATTCTTCGTTATTGTGAGTTCGGGATCAAGGGCAGATATTTCATTAAGGTTGTTGTTGAGTCCGGAATCACCCCCATAAGTGGTTTGATAATTTATTACGTCTTTATTTGTTTAATCTAACACAATTTATCGTTTATATTGAATTAATCCGCATATCCTTAAAAGCACTTACAAATTTAACTGTTATCTGTTTTTTTAGGGTAAACAATACTTATTTGTATTCAATATTTACACTAAATAAATGAATACTAATCTTTCACTTACACTTATGTTAGTGGAGGTTTAATTGGACTCCGTCTTGTAATATGACCTATTAACCATGGGACCATTTTTGGGGAGGTCTCAATCTCTTGGACATCTTTTGGATAAATATCCTAGAGTAAAATACAAGGATATTTAATCATTTATTTGAGCATGCACAACATTCATCACATTCCAATAATTAAAAATAATCTCTCTTTTAAAGACTAGTTCTTGTAACATTTCACCTTATTGTTCAAAGAATATTAGTGAACAAGACTAGTGTTCACTTTCTCTTTAGGACAAGACTAGTGTTTATCGAGTTTGTTCATTAAGATGTGGGTCAAAGGGTAAAATTAGTTATAGGTCTCATATACCACGGAATGGAAAAGAACGTGTCCATTCGCCAACTCTTGCGTATAACACGTTCATTTCTAGCCCCTCCATAATAATATTTTACACCTCTCTCTCTCTTCTTCGTTTTGATTCTTCCTGCAAATTAATTTTCCGATAGCCCCCAAATATTTCTTAGTTTGATTTCGTGGTCTGCTTTGTATCGATGTCGGTAAGTGTGTAGCTCGATGTTCTTGTTTTTTGCTTCTCTTTTTCGTTTTCGTTTTCGTTTTCTTCTTCTTTTTGTTGTTGAAAATTAGCTGATTTATTTTTCCATTTGTGACTTCTTGTTCTATGATCATTGGCTTTCATTTGTGGACCTGATAGAAGTAAATAAATAAATGGAAATGGTAATTAATGTTTCTAACCTCTCTTTAACTAGTAGATTTATATGACCTGTAACTTTTAATTTTATGGCAATATATCCATAGGTGATAAATATTCATGTTGTTTAGAAAGTGCAAGATTCTTCATCCCCAAGCAGAAAAATGGAGGGGAAAAAAAGAGAAGAAGATCCTTTACTTCTTATGTTCTCTCAACTTGCTGATCTTCTCTAGTTGTTTATAATGAAAGGTTAAGACAGTGCAAGTGAGCAATGTTTCTTTGGGTGCTAAAGAGCAAGATATCAAGGAGTTCTTTTCATTCTCTGGGGATATTGAATTTGTTGAGATGAGAAGGTTAGTTTCTTTTGAGCACTCAACTTATGTTTGCATAAACTTTTAGTACGTTTATGGAAAATGTCCCTATTGAGAATATAAAAGCAGCCAATTACAATGCCAGCTGATTGATGGTTTCTTTTATCTTCTTTTATAGTGATAATGAGCGATCTCTAGTTGCTTATATCACGTTCAAGGATCCTCAGAGTGCAGAGACGGCAGTTCTTCTTTCGGTATGTTTGATTTTTCGTTCTGTTACTAAGTTTCAACAACTGTGACTCTAATTCATTTAATGCTTACCTCTGTTGATGAAGTACTGATTTTTTTTTTGAAGGAATCAAATTTCTATTAGCATAATTTATGACGTTGTGTCTTTGAGTGTACAACAATAACTCTGTAAAAGGTACAAGAATGCTGTATCAGTTAATCTCGCAAGCATCCCTTATGAAGAAAATATACAAGCTCCTAGTCCTTTTTTTAATCCTTCCATATGTATTACACTCTGTTCCCTCCGTGTGGAGTGTTGTGTTGTTTTGTGAGGTGAAACGGAATGGGAAACTTGAGGTGTCCCACTGTCACTATTG
Source organism: Nicotiana sylvestris (assembly GCF_000393655.2). Taxonomy (NCBI): domain Eukaryota; kingdom Viridiplantae; phylum Streptophyta; class Magnoliopsida; order Solanales; family Solanaceae; genus Nicotiana; species Nicotiana sylvestris. The sequence goes on from NC_091062.1 coordinate 77,496,249, forward strand.
TAAAATTGTAAGAGTAGCATCGAGTAAGTTGGAGGATGGTACATATTATTGTGCATGGCAACTTTTTCTTCCATTGTTCTTGGTGTGGGAGGGGAGGGTGGAGACGGTTTATTAGGCAGATCAAGAATTTGGGATATGCCTCTGGGGATTTATCTATAACCCCTAAACAGCAAAATTATGCTTTCAGTTTAGTCCGAGCACGTTGAGGTGCTGAAAGTCTCAAAGCTCACCAGTGTTGCCAGAGAATAGTGCAAAGTAGTCAACTAATCATCCAAGCCTAGATCCATGTCTCTTGCCTCTTGGCTTAAGGATCAACATAGCTTCAGGGGAAACTGCAGTTTGAAAAGTTAATGGACTATACTGCATTTAGCTTAGTGTAAAAAATGGATGAGTCTTTTGAAATGTAGCAGTTTTCTAGTTGTAAAAGTTAGTTTGGAAAAAGGAAGCACATAATCTTATAAAGATTTTATTGACAATTTTCTCTACTTTTAGAGTTTTAGTACTAAAGTCAGAATTACTAAATGGTGTACCTGAAGGAATACTTGGTACACATTGTTGTCTAGAATGAAAAAAAGAACAGAAAGGAAGTAAGGGAACTGAAGCTTTATAGTAGATATACAGATAAAAGTGACTGCATCTAAGCATAAGTGTAGCTGATTGTGTACTTAACTTGCATGCTTCTTGGTTACAAGGATAACATATTTCCAATTCTAAATTTGTTCCTGACCACTCCGCTTTGGCGATTGATAAGATCATTTTGCTGTTTCTTAGGGAGCTACAATTGTTGATCAGTCCATCACAATAGCCCTTGCACCCGAGTACAAGCTCCCACCTACAGCTTCAGTGTCACCACCGGTACGTATAACTTCATTTTTTTAAGCAAGGTTTTTGGTTTCATCCATCACAAGATTTTCTGTAAAAGGTGTACCTTTTATATCTGCAGCCAACTGGAAGCACCAATATACCTGCTGCTGGTGGATCAGCTATTCAAAAAGCGGAAGACGTCGTCAGCAGCATGTTGGCAAAAGGCTTTATCTTGGGCAAGGACGCAGTTAGCAAAGCCAAGGCATTAGATGAGAAACACAAGATCACATCCACTACTTCAGCCAGAGTTGCTTCTTTAGACCAAAAATATGGCCTTAGCGAGAAAATCACTACGGGAGCAACCATAGTGAACCACAAAGTAAAAGAAATGGACCAGAAGTTCCAAGTGTCCGAAAAGTCAAAATCTGCTTTTGCAGCTGCTGAGCAGACGGTTAGCAATGCTGGATCCGCGATCATGAAGAACAGATACGCTTTGACGGGGGTAACTTGGGCTGCGGGTGCTTTCAGTCGGGTCACTAAGGCTGCCGGGGAAGTGGGACAGAAGACGAAGGAAAAACTGGCTAAAGAAGAAAAGGGAAGAAATTCAGCTAAAGGTTATGTGCAAGAACATGCTGAGTCCCAAACCGGAATCAAGGAACCTACCATTGAGTCCCAAACCGGAATCAAGGAACCTGCAAATGACTCCCAAACCGGAATCCAGGAACTTACCGTTTCTTCTCTTCCCCCAAAAGCTTAACCTAAAGTATTTTTAAAGTAAATGCGCAATTTACACTAGTTTGTTATTTGAATTGAGCAGGTCGATATATATGGTTGATCAAGATGTGTTATACATGGAATATTCTATACGTTGGGACGTAAAATATTATTACTGAATTGGCTTGAGTTCATATGATTAATGAACTAGTCGCTTTTAATCATTATTTGAGGATATTAATTTTCATTAGTTTTTGGCTTTTTATGAATTCAGATTCTGGAAGTGGCAAATCGCCTGAGATTGTGATGTGTTGTTTGTCCATAATTGTGAAATTGATAGAATTTAAGGGTTCACCAAACTATATGGAGAACCAGGTTCTCTATTTGTTTTCACAGGACACACGCACACTGCAGTAAGTAAATGACACCGAGGAATTTTATGTGGAAAATTCTCAGCTCACTGGATAAAAAATCACGACCTACCTTTGTAGTATGTCAACTTCACTACTGAGCAACTTTAGATTACAACCTATGTAACTTAGGAATTAACCTCTTAATCTCTCACTAACTTGTAATACTCTATTACAAGCCACTTTGTAATAACTGTATTACAAAAGACTTTACAACTTGACTAACTCTAACCAAGACACAAACACAAGGGTTTATGATTTACAAAGGATTTCCTACGCAATGCTTCTAACTAAGCTAAGTAGGAATTACAAGTAAAGAACTTTAACAAAGGTACAACACAACTAAGGACATATAATAACTCAATACGGGAAACTGGTCCGTTGCTATGTTGTTGTTTGTTCTTGATGCCCTTGAGAGTCACTTGCAAGATTGATGGATGGCTTGAGAGAAAAACTTGATCAATTCTTGAATGTGCAAGTGATTTATTTTACCTTGCTTGATATTAATAATTTATTTATGACTTCACTTTGAATGATGTAAGCAAGTTAGATAAAGGGCATTCCCGAGAAAGTTAACTGTTGCATTGTTTCTATAATATAACGTGTGCAGCCAGCAACTTTACAGCTGGGGCAGTTGACTTGTACAGTCTCCTCGGGAACTGGTAGCTATCTGTTCCCTCTGTTGTTCCTTCGACTCTGAAGAGTTGAACTGTGTCCCCAACTGGAGACTTGTTGATCTTTAAATTCTTCAGGATGTGTATTAGGTTCCTTATCCGGTTCCTATCAGTAAGTTTGTTAGATCATCAAAACATAACATAGACACACATATAACCTATCAGAAATCTATTGACACATACTCGTCGAAACTCTTGTAGCTGATATAAGAATAGGGTGACGAGTATGGAAGAGAGGGATACAAGGCACCCTAATATGGAGGAATTAAGAGGATTTGAGTCTAATTTTATCCTCTCAAAATGTGATTCATTTTCTCTAATATAGAATTTGCAAGAAAAAGCTGAAGACCAAAGTATGCACTTAGTTTACACTACAATAGACTCTTGTGGTTTGGTCCTTCCCCCGACCCCGCACATAGCGAGAGCTTAGTGCACCGGGTTGCCCTATTATGAATTAAAATTGTTCCCCAAATACTTTCACAAAGTAGATTCATGAATCAGAAGGTTTATGCTCTCAATTATAGACTTGTTCCTTACCGAGATAAAATATTTTCAGAAAAAGGAGATTCATGAATTGGAACTCCCACTACTAAAAACTGGCTAATTTCGTCTAGGAAAATCGACCGAAATCGATAGAAGTTTCCGACTGAAAACGGTCAGTTAGTTCAATGCATTGACTGACAACCAAACTACATATACCGACTGAAATCGGTCGGTATTAATTAAAAAAATATATTATTTATTTTTCAAATACCGACTAAAATCGGTAGGAATTTTAAATATAAAATAATTTTATTTAAATATATAATTATTTATAAATTGTTAATTTATTTAAATAAATAAATTTAAATTCAAAATTTCTGACCGACTTCGATTGGAAATTTCAAGAATCTGGAGATTTCATTTGAAATTTTCTACAGAATTCGGTCGGAAATTTTGAATTTCTGGGGAAAAATGATATTTCCGACCGATTTCGGTCCGTTTTCTAGGTAAAAACTGGGCAGAATATGCCTGCTCTTAAGCTGCACCACCTGCTAATTACAACCAATATCCATCCTATAATGACAGCATTACATTGCTTCCATTCAACCATAATTAACCAAGAACAACAATAATTAACTAACAACAACAACAACAATTAACCAACAACGCTAATAACAACAACAACGCCAACCACAACAACAACTATACAAATGCTCAATAACAAAATAATATCAACAATACAATCATCATTAGAAACTATTCCCAATTAAATATTCACAAGTTCGAGACTTTGTTTAGCAATACACCTCATTCAATGAGTGTTTTATATTGCATCATCTCCATCTTCACTACTAGAACCTTCATCGTCGGCGTGGTTCGAAGGATCACGACGAGAAGGATTAGCACATGGGGAAGGCTCAAGAGACCGGAAAATGGGGAAAGCACCACTAGCAAGAAGATTGGCCAGCTGACCTTGAAGGGTACCAAATTGTTCATCTCTCTTTTGTTCTCTAGCCTTTGTCTCTTCAGGCTCTGCTGTTAGCTTTGCGATCTTCTTTTCCATAGACGAGATAGTCGGCTTATCAATTGCCTCGCCTGGAAGGCCGTATGCTATCCCCATATTAGGACCACCGACAACATCCAACCATATCCTCTGCGCGTCTTCGTCTGAAAGGGGTGGTCGCTCGCCTTGCTCACTCGGTAGCAAGCTCTGAGTGTACTCCTCCACATTAATCTTATAGCGACCCTTTATTTAGAAGATTGAAAATTATTAACTATATAATAATATGAACATTTATAGTAGTTATGAAACTTACATATGCAGTCTCCGCCCGGTCCTCGACTCATCTAGTTGGATCTGTCGGTGCCTTCTTCTTCCGGATGTGAGTCTCCATGTAGAACTCATCATGAGTCATCTTCCTCCCATATTTTTGTTCCTACAAATATAATAAAACTTGTTAACTAAATTAAAATATATAAATATAGTTCGATAAAAATAGATGTAAATATTTTAAGGAATTACCAGTAGTCTCTCGTAGCCCCCATGATCCTTGCACCCACCAGTGCAAGGAGCCACCTTTCTCAGATGCTCGAGCCTTCTTTCCCTGTTCACTCTTCTTCTCGAATTTTCCTCAGCAGATCCTCCCATAAATGCGGTAGACCCCATGAAGGCTTCTTGTTCTTGTTTCAAGCGGAGCCGAAGGAATCAGATAGTCTCTTTTGGCATTTGAACACAAAATTTGCACAAATTTCACTGTTATATTGGTCCTCCCAAGTACACTTAGTCTGCAAATAAAGTATGTAACATTAGATGAAAATGTTGTTAATATAATGCTTAAATAGATAAGAATTGTATTTAAAGCTTAAATTGGTTGAAAATTTGATGCACGAGCTCCGATGAAAAGTCACTCCAAGTTGGATAGGATGCATCATACAACCGGCCAAGAACTTCAGTGATTATCTTTGTAACTTGATGATTAGGTATGAACCTGTAACATAGAAATTACATTAAATAAACAAAAGTAGCTATTATAATTCAGCAAAAATAAAGAAGTAATAAATAAATCTTACCCATTGCCCTCATGCCTGATGATACCGCACTTCATCTGGATCATCATCCTCCGATGAATCTGAAGCGTGCGCAGAAGGGGAGGCATCTGGCTCAGCGCTACTATCCCGAAGACGAAGTCTAGAAATGCTAGGAGATGAACTTCGTGGAGAGGGAGATGGGGTCCCTGATGAAGATGGCTGCGATCCATACCCCTGCATCTGCCTAGACCCTTGCTGCGATCCAAACCACTACCGCAATCCGGCTGGCTAAAATGTAGATGGATGCGATCCAGCTGGTGATGAAGCAAATAGAGCAGATGGCGGCCGTACCATATGGCCCTGTGATTGCTGACTTGATGGACCCATATAACTACATGTATGATCATATGGAGGAAGTGGGGTATAGACTTGTGGCGGTTAATAGTAATAATACTGTTGGGAGGGTGAATGGTAAGTAGTCTTATGAGTAGATGGATGTGGTGGAATAGATGTGTGCCTAGAAGATTGTTGCCGACCATCAGTAGCAGAGGGATGCAAGTGTAGAGTGGAAGGAAGCGAGGGTGTAGCACCATCATCATGATCAATAGGCCTTTTATCCTTCCTAGACCTACCTCGACCCCTACCGGTCATCTACATAAATTAAAAAAATGTTAGAATTGAGAATGTAAATCTATATAAGTTGAGAGCGCTTGAAAAAACTAACACGCTAGTCGTCTTCGACGTATCCTTCCCTGTCTGAAAATCTTTCCTCTTCACTTATTTCATTTTCATTAGGTGATTATTCATCCTCGTTTTCTATAATTGTTATTTCCTCCATATCAACTTCTTCTAATATGCGTTGAGGATGTTCCAAGTCATTTTCTAACTAATCATCCACCATTTGGTTAACACTTGAGATATCATTTTGGTAAGCAATATCTAGCACATTCTTAACTTCTACCCTACCAACAGGCTTTGTTTTGATTACAACCAACCAATCAGCCTTATCCCTCTGCAATGGATATGGAGCATAATACACTTGCCTAACTTTTTCTGCAATTATAAAAGGATCATAGCGATCATACTCCCTATTTTTATTAACCTCAATTATGTTGTACTATGAGTGTACATTTGTACCTCTTCTAAGTGTTGGGTCAAACCACTTGCATCAGAAAAATATGATCTTCTTATTTGGCCAACCTGAATATGACAATTCTAGAATCTCTTTGATCACACCATAATAATCATTTTCCCCATCCTGGTTGCCTTCACCATCTTTGACACACACCCCATTGTTATTGCTTTTTTTATACTTGGAACATTCCTCGGTGTGAAATTTGTAATCATTCACACAATACTTAGACATAGTCGTAACCGTAGATGCAAGTCCCTAAGATATGTCTTTCAAAATTTAATTAACACCGTTGTTTGGATTATTGACATACATGTAGTGTTAAATAAATCACAAGTGAGCAAGTATCTTCACAAGTATGTATATTCACATGTGAAAATGTATGTAAGATGCACTTACACATTCTTTAAACCATGCCTCAAATGTAGAATATACTGCACCATGGCCAAATAGACTCATGAAGTCACTAAGCGATGCATTGAAAATTATTTTTTAGTTGCATCAACCAAATTAAATAGTAGTCCAAGTAAATTAATCTTACGTCAACACTTACTTAAGAAAGGGTTGAACTTCCAGACAATTTAGCAACACATGATTTGAAGTTGATTTTTACTCCATACTACTTAGGACCCTTTTTGTTCGATCTTTAGAATCTCGGCCTGGTTGATTGAATATGGACGTTGGTGTATATAATGGATCAATCCCAATCCCGACATTGTGCCAATTCGGCCTATTTCTAGCACATGGCACATGACTATCAAAGTAGTAAGAACAAAAATGGGCAGTTTCCTTTGCAAGATAGGCTTTGTATATGGATCCTTCAATCTTATTCCTCTGTTTAATAAATCATTTACACTTGTCGATAGTCCGAAACAATGTCATATTAGACGATAACGTTAAAGAAAATCACAAGAATAAATAAATGTTTGATCATTACCTCTCAAATGGATACATCCACCTGCATTGAACCATCCCTCCAAGTGGCACCTCGTGTAAAAGGTGAATTGGAAGGTGTTCCATCACATCAAAGAAACCACATGGAAAAATTCTAGCTTATTACTGATTACAGGAATGTTCCGATTCACTTGAAATAGGTTTTCTTCCCTTAATGTGGTAGAACATAAGTCTTTGAAGAACAAACTTATCTCTGTGATGGGTCTCCATATATTTTCAGTCAAACCACAAAATGCAATAGGGATTAAGGTTTCCTTGAAGATATGACAGTCATGACTTTTCATATGGGTCAGCTTTCCCTCAACCATATCGGTACGTTTTCCCAGGTTCGAAGCATAGCCCTCGGGCATCATTAGGTTTGTAACCCACTCACAAATCTGTCGTCTTTGTTCCAAAGTGAATGTGTAGCTGGCCTTGGGCTTGAACACCTTATTATTGTTCGTAGACTGCAAATGTAATTCAGGTCACCTGCAATATTCTTGTAAGTCCAGTCTAGCCTTCGGGTTATATATTGTCTTATTCTTATCATCTATCACTATGTTGAACAAATTATCAAAATAGTTCTTCTCAATATACATGATATCAAAATTGTGTCGGAGAAGATTATCCTTCCAATATGGCAACTCCCAAAATATGCTCTGTTTTGTCCAGTTATGAGTAACACCATATCCAGGAAATCTAGAAGGTGGGGCCTCGGTAACTTTAGTGAAGTTCTAAACCCTCTCCCAAATTTCCTCACCAGAATAAATTGGAGGTGGAATATCATGTTCAACTGTATTCTTTTTGAATGTGTTCGTCATCCTTCTGAACTCATGATCAACTAGCAAGAACTGACGATGACAATCAAACCATGACTGCTTTCGGTCATGTCTTAAAGTGAACGCTTTACTATTTTTCATGCAGTAAGGACATACTAACTTTCGGGCAGTCATCCACCCAGACAACATTCCATACACAGAAAAATCATTAATGGTCCACATTAAGTTAGTATGCAAGTTGAAATTTTCCTTAGTTGATATATCATATGTCTCAATTCCATCATACCACAACTATTTAAGCCCATCAATCAGAGGTTACAAATATACATCAATCAAACTCTTTGGATTGCAGAGATCGGGAATAACACAATTTTAAAAAATATATGGACTAGTCATACATATTTCAGACGGAAGTTTATACGGCGTAATAAAGACCGGCCAGCATGAATATGGTGTTGCAGAAACAGAAAATGGCATGAAACCATCAACACACAAACCCAACCGAACATTCCTCAGTTCACTAGCATAATCTGAATACGTCCTATCAAAATGCTTACAAGCTTCCCCATATGAAGGATGACACATAACACCGGGCGGACTTCTATTTTCATAGTACCATCTCATATGAGGAGCGAAACTCATCGATGCATACAACATCTTTAATCTAGGAATAAGAGGTAAGTAATGCATCGACTTCATATCAGCCTTCTTCCCACTAGAAACCCGCTTAAAATGAGGTTTTTCAAAAATTTACAACTTTCTAAATCTACATCACCCTTATAATACAACATGCAACCATCTTCACAACAATCGATTCTCATAGACAAGAGTCCTAACTTAGAAACCAATCTTTTTGCCTTATAGAAATCTTAAGGTATGCTGAAAGTTGGGTCAACTAGTTCATTCATAAGAACAATGAAAGAATCCATTCCCGCTTGAGAAATATTGGTATCTGATTTGATACTTAATAATCTAACCGCAACAGACAACTAAGAGTGCATACTCCCTTCCCTTAATGGACGACTAGTAGCCTCTAATTGTTCATAAAAATATTTTGCCTCTTCGTTAGGAGGTTGTTCAACACTTTCATGGGTTTTAAAATCGAAGTGCATCCCAAAAGTATCTGCAATCATTTCATGGTAATGTTGAACGTTATTCCCTACCGACCTGCTATTTTCACCAACAACTACGTTATGAAATACACCATCACTATCATCAATATCTCCATGACTAGTCCACACAAAATAATTATCCATAAACCTTTTTTTATAAAGATGAGTCTTAACATCCTTCGATCCAAAAAAAATGCAAACACTTACACTTCACACAAGGACACCTAATCATCCCTCCAATCCGAAATGGTTCAAGTGACATTACATGCCTAATAAATTCCTTAACCTATTCTATAAATTCCTCCCTAAAAAACCGACGATTAGGATAGTTCCTATTATATATCCAACTACAATATTCCATCTACATAAAGAACAAATAAATTACATGTTATATTAATTATAATTCAAATTAATTTATAGAAATAAGTTACATAATAAATTATAATTTGTTAGAACACTCAATTAATTTAGCATAATTAGTTAAGCCTAATTTTCTAAAAGCAATAAACACCAATAGAACAATATTATACCCTAAATTAATAAACCCAAAATTTCTAAAAGCAATAAACACTAATATAATAATAAATTAAACCCTAAAATAATAAATTATTTCTAAAAGCAATAAAACAAAATTAAGAGCATCCAACTTCATAAGTTAAGAGCACTAAACCCTAGTTTATATAATTTATACACCACAAATTAACTAGTTTAAATAATTTATACACCTCTATTAGTGCATAATCAATTTTAGTTACAATGTAGTTCACTTTAATTACAATGTAGTTCAAAAACTGATATTAGGCATGCAATAAATTAAAAATTAGACCACAAAAGGATGTGGTGCAGTGGATGAGACTGCTCTTCCCTTAACCAGAGGTTTCGAGTTCGAGCCCTTGATATGGAAAAATCCTTGGTAGGGAGCGGTTCTCCCAGAATGAGGCCCTATGCAGTGCGAATCCGGATATAGTCGGGCTCCAATGCGGGTACCGAACACCGGGTGGAAAACCAAAAAAAATTAAAAATTAGACAAAACCCCTAAAAGAATTGCATAAAATGATATTAGACATGCAATAAATTAAAAATTTAAAAAGTAATAAGGTAGAAAACTTACCTTGAAAGAAAATGGTAGTGGTGGTGGCAGGAGGGGTAGTGACAATGGTGGAGACAGCGGTGGCAGGCGGAGGAGGTGGGGTTTCGATTTTGGGGGTGGGGGACTTGAATTTTGGGTGGGATTTAGGTAAGAAGGTGTGAGAAAGAGAGGTAGAAGAGAGAAAGAAGAGAGAGAGGGAAAAGATGAAAATAAGGAAGATTTCCCATATGGTAGATCTAATTCTAATATTACCGACCGACTTCGGTCGGAAATGTTGGTCGATAATAATAAAATAAGTTTTGACTGTTTGACCTCACACACTGTAACGATCTGGCCGGTCATTTCATGAGTTATAGCCCGGTTTCCCCTATTTCTGCTTCCTTATGTGTTCCTCAATTGTATTTCATTGTATCGTGTTGGTTTGTTCGAGTCCGGAGTGGTTTTGGTGTGGAATGAGACACTTAGTCTCCTATTTAGAGGTTTAAGTAGGAAAAAGTCAACCGAATGTTGACTTATATGTAAGCGATATTGGATGTGATTTTTGATGATTCAGTTAGCTCTGTAAGGTGATTTTGGACTTGGGAGCATGTCCGGAATGTGATTTGGAGGTCCGTGGTAGATTTAGGCTTGAATTGGCGAAATTGAAAATTTGACGTTTTCCGATCGGTAGTGGAAATTTTGATATCGGGGTTGGAAAGGAGTTTCGAAAGTTGGAATAGGTTCGTAGTGTCATTTGTGATGTGTGTGAAAATTTCAGGTCATTCAGACGAGGTTTGGTAGGTTTCGACATCATTTGCGGAATTCGGAAGTTTAGGAGTTCTTAGGCTTGAATCTGAGGGTGATTCGGTGTTTTGATATTGTTTTGAGTGTTCCGAAGGTTTGACTAAGTTTGAATGTTGATATGTGACTTGTTGGTATGTTTGGTAGAGGTCCCGAGAGCCTCGGGTTGATTTCGGGTGGTTGACGGATCAAGGATGGAATTTGAGGAATGCTGAAGATTTCTTTCAGCTGTCATAACCGCACCTGTGGAGTGAGGACCGCAGGTGCAGGCTCACAGAAGCGAAGAAAGGGCCGCAGATGCGGCTAAGGCTGATAAGGGCGGGAACTGCATAAGCGATTAGTGGAGCGCGTCTGCGAGACCACAGGTGCGAGTATTGGACCGCAGAAGCAGTTTTGGGCGGATAAGTGATTTCCACAGGTGCGACGCTTGGACCGCAGGTGCGGTAGCGTAGATGTGCAAAAGGGGGATATAGGTGCGAGATGCCTGGGCAGAAGGTATATAAGGAACACTTCGCGAAATTTGAGTTATCTTCCACCATTTTTATTCGGACTTGGAGCTTTTTGGAGAGTTTTGAAGAGGGAATCAAGGGGGATTTCATTGAGGTAAGTTTCTTGAGCTCAATACTCGTGATTATGGTGATTTTTAGTTGTTTAAGCATGCAATTAGTAGAAATTAGGGATTAAATTGAGGGTTTATATTGCATTTGGTTAGATTCGGGACATTTAGAGGCTAAACTCCAGAGGAAAGGGTGTCGCGGAGTAGGGATTTGACCGGTTCGAGGTAAGTAATGATTGTAAATCTAGTCCTGAGGGTACGAAACCCCACATTGTTTTACTACTTTGAGGTGACACACATGCTAGGTGACGGGCGTGTGTGTGTTCATCGTTGGGGATTGTGACTTGGTTCGTCCCATAGCAACTATAAAGTTGCATATTTGACTGAAATTATATGATACTTATGTGTTTTAGAAAGAATTTCTATAAATTGGGTTGAATGCCGTATTTGGGCCTTGTGCCAAAGCTGTTTGGACCCTTAGGGGCCTTTTCTTATTATCCTATCACTATTTTGATGAAAATCTATACTAAGACATGCTATGTTTATTGATTTCATAACTCAGTCTTTATTACCCGTTTTGATGCATATAAAATGTTATTTTGGGCTGAGCACCCTATTTTTACTGATAGCCCGAGTGGCTTGAGAGGTTATGACAGAGTGAGGCCGAGTGCCTGGTTTGTGAGGATATTATGGGATCGGGCTACGCGCCGCAGCATGTTGTTACTGATTCATGATTATGTGAGGTCAGGGGCTTGATCGATTATGCCACCAGGTGGCTTGTTATAGCGCTTGGGCTATAGGAGCCCTACGGAGTCTGCACACCCCCAGTGAGCGCGGGTACCCTGAGTGAGTGATATGATATTTTTCCCGAGGGGTTGTTCTTGATTCATGTTGTGTCCGAGGGGCTGTTTTCGAGCGATTGTGAGGTATGCCCGAGGGGCTGCATATGAGTGATTGTGAGGCTTGCCTGAGTGGCTGTTTATGACTCATGTTTGCCCGAGGGGCTGTTCACGAGTGATGTTTCATCCGAGGGGTTGTTTATGTTTTTATCATTTTTACTAACTGTTTCGTCACTTTGTTTGAAAACTATTGAAAGATGTTTTAAACGATTTTATGGAAACTGGATTCAAATGAGCTGAGTTGATTCAAAACACTGATTTTAAAAGCCTGTTGTATTCTACTGAGATTTCATGATATGAACTATATATGTTTTATTGCTTGTCACTACTGCTCAGTCTTTATTTACTTTTATTACTTACTGAGTTGGCGTACTCACATTACTCACTGCACCTTGTGTGCAGATCCAGGAGTTGCTGGACGCGCTAGAGAGCGTTGATTTCATCCGTCGCAGATCTGTGGAGTTAGCAAGGTAGCTGCATGGCGATCACATTCCTGCTCTTCTCCCTCCTATCTTTATATAGATTGTTATTAGTTGTTTTCCAGACTATAAATGTCTTAGTATTATCAGACAGTCCTTGGTAGATGCTCATCACTAGTGACACCCCGATGTCGGGCTTTTCTTTTCGCACTTTGTTATTCTGATTTATCTTATGACATTTTATTAATTAAATAGCTTGAAGAAATCTTTATTTTGAAATATCGGGTTATTTTGGTAAAAGAGTCAGCTTTCCTAGCTCCACGTTAGGCGCCATCATGACATGGTAGATTTGGGTCGTAACAAGTTGGTATCAGAGCCTAGGTTATAGAGGTCTCACGAGTTATGAGCGGGTTTAGTAGAGTCTCGTGGATCGGTACGGAGACGTCTGTACTTATCTTTGAGAGGCTGCAGAACCTTTAGAAAAACTTCACATTCTTGAATTCTTATTGTGCGAATCTGTTGATTCTGGTAACTAAACTTTTGTTATTATATTCTTTCACATATGGAGAGGACATGTGCTACCAGTCAGGATGGATGGCCACCAGTACCAACAATTGGGGCCACGAGAGGCCGAGGTTGGGGTCGAGGTCGTGGTAGGGGCAGGGGTGTAGCCCGCGCAGAAGCTAGGGCAGCACTGGTAGATCCACCAGCCACCCCAGTTCATCATTAGATCTTAGTTGTGGATGCTCCAGTAGGACCAACTCAGGCACCAGATGTGCCTATTGTTATCCTATGTCTTCAGGAGACCTTAGCTCAGATCTTGACTGTGTGCACCAGTCTTGCTCAGGTGATCGGTGTTTCCACCACAACAGCTACTTCCCAGGCCGGGGGAGTCATTCAGACTCCAGCCGCCCGTACACCCGAGCAGGTTTTTCAAGGACTGCAAACACTAGAGGCACCACCAGCACAGTTGGTTGCACTTGCTCAGGATTATGTGGTACCAGTCATGCTTGATAACGAGTAGCATAGATTGGAGAGGTTTGGTAGACTTCAGCCTTCAACTTTTTGTGGTACAGAGGGCAAGGATGCCCAGGGTTTCTTGGACAAGTGTTAGAGAACTCTTCGTACAACGGGTATTCTAGAGACCAGTGAGATCCTATTCACTACCTTTCAGTTCTCTAGAGCTGCTTTTACTTGGTGGGAGGCTTATGAGAGGCGTAGGCCTGTTGGTGCAGCGCCCCTCACCTGGCAGCAGTTCTCTATTCTCTTTCTGGAGAAGAATGTGCCACAGTCCCGTAGAGAGGAGTTGAAGCAGGCAGTTCTAGCAGTTGCATCAGGATGATATGACTGTGACGCATTATGAGATGAGGTTCTCTGAGTTAGCTTGTGATGCTATCTGCTTGGTTCCCACATATAGGGAAAGGATTAGGAGTTTCGTCGATGACCTCTCATATCAGCTACTGATTCTTATGACTAGAGAGAGAGGGTGTCTGGTGCTTCTTTTGAGGAGGTGGTTGACATTTCTCGGGACATAGAGTCAATTCGTTGTCACGAGCGAGTAGAGAGGGAGGTCAATAGGCCTCGTGGATCCAGTAGTTTTGGGGGTGTATCTCTTAGGGGTCAATTTCAGCACGGCAGAGGTCGTCCATTCAGACATGCTCAGTCAGCTCGCCCAATTCACCGTGTGGCATCATCAAGCCATGGTACTCACAGTTCTCATCAGGGCCATTCTTCACTTTGTGCCCTCCCAGCCCAGAGTTCGTCCTACGCTCCATTGATTCAGGGCTCCTCCATGCCAGGTTCTTCTACCAGTCATCTCGGTGCTAGGGGTTCCCTTCAGTCCCCGTCACCAGCACTAGGGGGTTGTTATGAGTGTGGAGAGTTAGGGAATATGTGGAGGCAGTGTCCTCATCATCATGGGGGTCCACCTTAGTAAAGGAGCCAGCCATCGACTTTAGCACCAGTTACTTCATCACCCGCCCAATCAGCTAAGGGTGGAGGACAGTCAGCTACGAGTCGCCCTAGAGGGGGAGGCCAATCAGGTGGTGGTCAGGCCCATTTCTATACACTCCCAGCCAGACCAGATGCTATTGCTTCAGATGTTGTGATCGCGGGTATTGTCTTAGTTTGCCACAAGAATGCCTCTGTATTATTTGATTCTGGTTCCACTTTTCATATGTGTCATCATATTTTGCTCATTATTTGTATACGCCCCCACGAGTCTCTTGTTTTATATGTTAGTGTATCTACTCCGGTGGGTGATACTATTGTTGTGGACCGCGTGTATCAGTCTTGTGTGGTGACTATTGGGGGTTTGGAGACCCGAGTGGACGTTTAGTATGGTGGATTTTGATATGATATTGGGTATGGATTGGTTGTCTCTGTGTCATGCTATTCTTGATTGTCACGCAAAGACGGTGACATTAGTTATGCCGGGGGTGCCACGGATTGAGTGGCGAGTTCGACAGATTATGCTCCTTGTAGAGTGATTTCATTTTTGAAGGCTCAGCAGATGGTTGGGAAGGGTTGTCTTTCTTATTTGTACTTTGTGAGGGATGTTAGTGCAGAGACTCCTACCATTGATTCAGTTTTGGTGGTGAGGGATTTTCTGAATGTGTTTCCTGCAGACCTGTCAGGCATGCCACCGGACAAGGATATCGACTTTTGTGTTGATTTAGTGTCAGGCTCTCAGCCCATTTCTATTCCTCCGTATCGTATGGCACCGGTGGAGTAAGGAGTTAAAGGAGCAGCTTCAGGAACTCCTTGATAAGGGGTTTATTCAGCCTAGTGGGCGCTTGTTCTATTTGTGAAGAAGAAGTATGGGACTATGAGAATGTGCATTGATTACAGGCAGTTGAACAAAGTCACAATGAAGAACAAGTATCCTTTGCCTCATATCGATGATTTATTCGACCAGCTTCAGGGAGCGAGAGTGTTCTCCAAGATTGATCTTAGGTCAGGGTATCACCAGTTGAGGATCAGGGACTCAGACATTCTTAAGACAGCTTTCAAGACTCAATATAGCCATTATGAGTTCCTTGTGATGTCTTTTGGGTTAACCAATGCCCCAGCAGCGTTCATGCATATGATGAACAGCGTGTTTCAGCCTTATCTCGACTCGTTTGTTAATGTATTTATTGATGATATTCTGGGGTACTCGTGTAGTCAGGAGGAGCACGCTGAGCATTTGAGAGTTGTATTGCAGCAGTTGAGGGAGGAGAAACTTTATGCAAAGTTCTCTAAGTGTGAGTTTTGGCTTAGTTTAGTGGTGTTCTTGGGGCACGTGGTGTCTAGTGAGAGTATTCAGGTTGATCCAAAGAAGATATAAGCGGTTCAGAGTTGGCCTAGACTGTCTCAGCCATAGAGATTCGTAGTTTTCTTGGTTTGGCAGGTTTTTACCATCAGCTCGTTCAAGGATTTTCATCTATTGCATCACCCTTGACCAAATTGACCCAAAAGGGTGCTCCTTTCAGGTGTTCGGATGAGTGTGAGGCGAGCTTTCAAAATCTCAAGACCGCCTTGACCACAACTCCAGTGTTAGTTTTGCCATCAGCTCCTGGTTCTTATACGGTATATTGTGATGCTTCTCGAGTCAGCATTGGGTGTGTGTTGATGTAGGAGGGTTGAGTGATTGGTTATGCTTCTCGTCAGTTGAAGCCTTATAAGAAGAACTACTCTGTCCATGATTTGGAGTTGGCTTCCATTATTCACGCGTTGAAGATTTGGAGGCATTATCTCTATGGTGTATCTTGTGAGGTGTTTACTGATCATCGTAGCCTCCAGCAGCGAGAGTTGGGTACTCAGGTTGAGTTGAGCACAACTTTTTACCCTCAGACGGATGGACAGTCCGAGCGTACTATTTAGATATTGGAGGACATGTTGCGCTCTTGTGTAATTGATTTTGGGGGTTCATGAGACCAGTTTCAACCGCTCGCAGAGTTTGCATATAACAACAGTTATAAGTCAAGTATTCAGATGGCTCCATATGAGGCTTTATATGGGAGATGGTGTAGATCTCCAGTAGGGTAGTTTGAGCCGGGCAAGGCTAGGCTTTTGGGTACAGACTTGGTACAGGATGCTGTGGACAAGGTGAAAGTAATTCAGGAGCGGCTTCATGCAGCTCAGTCGAGACAAAAGAGTTATGCTGACAGAAAGGTTTGTGATGTGTCTTATATAGTTGGGGAGAAGGTTCTACTGAAGGTTCCACCCATGAAGGGTGTTATGAGATTTGGGAAGAAGGACAAATTGAGCCCTAGGTTCATTAGGCCTTTTGAGGTGCTTCGGAGGATTGGGGAGATGGCTTATGAGCTTGCTTTGCCACCTAGCTTGTTGGGTGTGCATTCGGTATTTCATGTTTCTATGCTCCGAAATATATCGGCGATCCATATCATGTTTTGGATTTTAGCACGGTTTAGTTATACGGTGATTTGACTTATGATGTGGAGCCAACGGCTATTTTGGTGCGTTAGGTCCGAAAGTTAAGATCAAAGGATATAGCTTCAGTGAAAGTGCAGTAGAGAGGTCGGCCCGTAGAGGAGGCTACTTGGGAGACCAAGCAAGAGATGCGTAGCAGATATCCACACCTGTTTGAGACTTCAGGTATGTTTCTAGAATCGTTCCAGGACGAACGTTTGTTTAAGAGGGGGAGGATGTAATGACCCGGTTGGTCCTTTCATGAGTTATAGCCCTGTTTCTCCCATTTCTGCTTCCTTATGTATTCCTCAGCTGTATTTCATCGTATCGTATTGGTTGGTTTGGGTCCGGAGTGGTTTTGGTTTGGAATGAGACACTTAGTCTCCTAATTAGAGGTTTAAGTTGAAAAAAGTCAACCGGATGTTGACTTATGTGTAAGCGATCTCGAATGTGATTTTTAATGATTTGGTTAGCTATGTTAGGAGATTTTGGACTTGGGAACACATCCGGAATGTGATTTGGAGGTCCTGGGTAGATTTAGGCTTGAATTGGCAAAATTGCAAATTTGGAGTTCTTCGATTGGCAGTGGAAATTTTGATATCGGAGTCGGAAAGGAGTTCTGGAAGATGGAGTAGGTTCGTAATGTCATTTGTGATGTGTGTGCAAAATTTCAGGTCATTCGGACGAGGTTTGGTAGGTTTCAGCGTTGTTTGCGAAATTCAAAAGTTTAGGAGTTCTTAGGCTTGAATCCGAGGGTGATTCGTTATTTTGATGTTGTTTTGAGTGTTCTGAAGGTTCAACTAAGTTTAAATATTGATATGTACTTGTTGGTATATTTGGTAGAGGTCCTGAGGGCCTCGGATTGATTTCGGGTGGTTGACGGATCAAGGATGTAATTTGAGGAATGCTGAAGATTTCTTTCAGCTATCATAACCGCACCTGCGGAGTGGGGACCGCAGGTGCAGGCCTGCAAAAGCGAAGAAAGGGCAGCAAATGTGCCAAGGCTGAGAAGGGCGGGAACCGCAGATGCGATTAGTGAAGCGCACATGAGACTGCAAGTGCGAGTATTGGACCGTAGAAGCGGTTTTGGGTGGATAAGTGATTTCCGTAGGTGCGGTGCGTGGACCGCAGGTGCGGTAGCATAGATGCAAAAAACGGGGCCACAGGTGCGAGATGCCTGAGCAGAAGGTATATAAGGAACATTTCACGAAATTTGAGTTATCTTCCACCAATTCTATTCGGACTTGGAGCTTTTTGGAGAGTTCTAAAGAGGGAATCAAGGGGGCTTTCATTGAGGTAAGTTTCTTGAGCTTAATACTTGTGATATGGTGATTTTTAGTTGTTTAAGCATGCAATTAATAGAAATTAGGGATGAAATTGAGGGGTTAAGGCTTGGAAATTGGAGAGTTTGATTTGAGGATTTGAGGGACCATTTGATGTCGGATTTTGATGAATTTGGTATGTATAGACTTGTGAGTGAAAGGAGTTTCTAGTTTGGTAATTTTTGTTAGATTTCGAGATGTGGGCCCGAGGGCCGGGTTTGGGTGAATTTTGGGATTTTGGTATAAATTGATAGTTTTTCGTAAGGAATTAGTTCTTTGGCTTATATTGATTGCATTGTATTGCTTTTGGTTAGTTTCGGGACGTTTGGAGACCGATTCCAAAGTCAAGGGCGTCGCGGAGTAGAGATTTGACCGGTTCGAGATAAGTAATGATTGTAAATCTAGTCATGAGGGTACGAAACCTCGGATTTCACATTGTTGTACTACTTTGAGGTGACGCACATACTAGTTGGCGAGCGTGTGTGCGTGCACTGTTGGGGATTGTGACTTGGTCCGTCTCGTAGCGACTAAAAAGTTACGTATTTGACTGAAATTTTATGATACTTATGTGTTTTAGAAAGAATTTCTATAAATTGGGTTGAATGTTGTATTTGGGCCTTGTGCTAGAGCTGTTTGGACCCATAGGGGCCTTTTCTTATTATCCCCTCACTATTTTGATCGAAAATCTATACTCAGTCATTCTATTTTTACTGATTTCATAACTCAGTCTTTATTACTCGTTTGTAAAATATTATTTTGGGTTGAGCACCCTATTTTTACTAATATCCCGAGTGGCTTGAGAGGTTATGACTGAATGAGGCCGAGGGCCTATTTTGTGAGGATATTATGGGATCGGTGTTGATACCCAATTTTTTCCTCATATATTTTTAATGCATATATACTTTCAAAATAGGGCATGAACGTCAACCAGGATTTTTCCATGATTTTTTGTAAGTTTTAAAGGGATTTTAATTAATTTATTCCAGTAATTTATTATCTAAATTATTACTAATTGCATCACAAATAATTTTATAATGATTTATTACTTAATTTTTATCATTTATCTTTATATTAAGCTCTAATCATTTTATGCATAAATATATTTATATATTTAGGCTATAGTTGCAATAACTTTGCAATAATAACCCTTATATGCATAATTACATTATTTACACAAAAAAATAACTTTTTATATTTTATAATATTAAGTAATTATTTTGAATCATTTTTATGCATAATATCATTTTTTATCATTTATTAGCTATTTTCATAAATCATTTTATCAAATTAATTGGGTATTTAACAAATTGCCTCTTTTAATTTGATTTCTTTCAGACTTGGCCCAAATTACGACCCCAGCCCAATTAAATTAACCCATAACCCAATACCCATAACCCAATTATTATTACCCGCACAACCCCCAAATTCGATCATGGCCGTTGATCTCAAGAGATAAACGGTCTAGGATATTCTTACCATTTTTAATTAACCGACAATCCTCAAACCTTAATCATTTTACCAAATCTGCCGCCCCTGAAACCTTCTCCTCCTCTCTTCTTTCTCACTCTCCTCCTAACCCTAGCCCACCGTCACCAGAATCCTTTCGATCCATGGGTTTTCTTTTCGATTCTAGGCCTTATCCGGCCTCATATCTCTACTGGTTGTTCGACTTCTATGTTATTTGATGGAATCTCTAAGAGATTCGACACAGACTTGGTTCAAATCCCTCATTTTCTCGATGAATCCGTCTGTGTTCATTCCTATGTTTGTGAGTACTGATATCTTTGTGTTTATGGCTTCAAATCTCTGGTTCAAACCAAATTTTTCTCACCTCTGTTTATTTTTTTAAATAACCTAACTATTTCTGGCTAAATCGTTTAGATCTCCTTAGATCTGAAGCGGTTTGAGTTTGTTTGTTACTTTTCCTTTAAGATTCTGCTGTTTTTCTTATTATTGTTGACCGATTTTTGTTTTTCCCTAAAAGCTAGGGTTTCAACTTTTCAAGTTTCTGCAAAATGTTTTAAAATGTTTAAATGTTTAACTTCGGTTTTCTTCCTTTACTTTTCGATTGATTTTCATCCCTATGTCTTTATGCCCTAGGGTTTTTAATTATTCTACTGCTTGATATAATGTTTGCGCATTTATTTTGGCTCTGTCAAATAAATTGATTAATTGGTTTACTTGCTTAATTTGGGTTTGAAATTGTACTCCTTTTCAAAACTGATATCTCTTCGGAAGATTCTTACTTATTCTTTCCTTATATGTGATTCATAATTGGTACTACTTTCCTTAATTATATTACTAGCCTGATTTCTGGGCTTTGATTATTGTGACCGACCTATAAATGGCCTCTGGTCTTATTGCTTACCTTATTAAACCTCAATTTTGTCCGCTAATTGATTTCGTATGAGATTCTCCTTAATTTAAGTGACATTTTCAGGATTCTGTCCTCTTAATTGATTGGTGTTTAGCCCTAATTAACTGGTTAATTGATTTTGCATACCTTATTTGTGTGCCCTTGATCTTCCTACCTTACTTGTTTACTCTACTGTATGCTATATAATCCTTTCACTATTCTGATTTTAAAAGATACCTACGCTTACTAGCACACGCTGAGACACACAAGCTCACACCTACACTTACACACTTAGGAATTATGCCTATAGGATCTTGTCTCATCACTTGTAATCTAGAATTCTCATACTCTGGCATACTAGAAATCATGCTTATAGTTTGTTTTGTCAATTCTACATCAAGAATCCATGTTCTACGCATATTCTCAATCTCAATGTGCATTAGAGATCATGTATATAGGATCTTCTTTGTGTAAATTACTGAACTTGCCTGGCATTTTGTTAACGTCTCTACCCACATAGATTCCATGCCTATAGGAGATATATAAAAAATCAGTTTCTGCAATTTAGATATCATGTCTGTAGGATATAAAATTAGTTTATGCAATTTAGATACTATGTCTATAGGATTCTGCTCTGGTCCTCACTTAGGCAAGCCTGTAGGGTAATTAAGAATTCTGAGTCTAAAAACTGCAATTTTTTGCTGCTTGGAACATGCCCAGATTCAGAATATTAACAAAATCAGTAGGAAAACTGATAGGTACTACTACTCGCTTTAATAAAGATGTTATGTTATATTCTGTTTATGCTCATCTAGATATCCTGCTTATATGGTCTTAAATTGATAAAATTCTCTGTTTGAATTGTGTGCATTTGTTGTTTACTTGTGGAGGTTAACATGAGCCTTTATTTGCTTCTTATGTGATAGTCCTATCTGAACTTTTGTTTGTCGCTTAGCTTTCTCATTTTAAGCAACATCAGTGAGTCTAGAACTAGCCAAAGTAGAGGTCCTAAACGCCTCCAGGACTATAGGTAAGGGACGGGTAGTGCACGCATAAGGTACGCATTAGAAGTTGCTAGAACACTTAGGTAACAACTGAAAGATAGTAATGGGGTAGTAAAGGAGGTGATGACCTGTGCGCTAATGCTATGCGTAACACCCCAATTTGGGGAAAGTTACCAAGTATTGCTTGGAAATGATCCTATAGGCTAAAAAACCTAGGACCCCTTTAACGTAATTTGTCTAAATTGTTTTCCATAAGACTAATTTGCTTAATTGAGTTTGGTCAAGACCCACCATTGTGGACCTCGAGGGGTTCCTAACACCTTCCCCTCAAGGTAATTTCGAGCCCTTACCCGATCTTTGGTGATGTAAACTGGTTTCATGAGTTATTTGCTTTAGGTGCCCTAACGTACCTTAATCTGTTAGGTGGCGACTCTTCAAATATCTTACCCAATCCCAAAAGGAAAGGAGTTGTCCCAAAAATGTCGAAACCCGGACTCCGTGAGGAAAAAGGGAGCGCGACAGCATGACGACTCTGCTGGGGATAATTAGGCTCTTACCTTAACAAACTTGCTTTTTGTGAATTAGTCTTAAGCATGCTTTATTCTGTTAATACGTGCGCACCCTTCCCCCTTCCCCCTTTATGTGGATTTAATTGCCTATTTTCAAGCATTTATGATTTTCTTTACTAAAAAACTGACTTGTCTCCTTGTTTTCTTTCTTAAATGTCTTTCAATTATTAAAAACCGCATTTATCATTTTTAACGTGCAAATACGTGAAAACATGCCATTTGTTGTTGCATAAATCATGCTCAACATCATTTTCCACTCGTGCATAATCAATCCTATAGCAACGCTTGATGAGTGTTCGCGCCCTTCCTATATATCACCTTTTAAATTCGAAAAGGCTTATTTGCGGTAAAACTAGTCGATCAGCGGTGCAGTCGACGGTTTCGTGCCTTTCCCCCTCAAGTTGTCCACTTGAGGGTACCAGTCTAGATCTCTATAGAAATCTTACTCTGATTAATTGTACATGCATCATGGTCAAACCTAGCCGGGTTAATATGTTGTCCACATAATAACCCTTTAAGACAAGCCTCGTCCAAAAGCCCACTAGGGTTTCCATAATTCCAACGGACGCAACCACGATTTTGTGCATTAATTTTGGAGAAATAAGTTCCAATACGCTAATCATTGTCGTATAAATAGTCGAATCCGGAGGGGGAAAGGGTCTAGCCATATTGCTAGATTGGTGTGAGGATCTTCCATCAAGTGATAAAAATCATGTGAAAAGGGTCTTGGGAAGTTTGCCTTCTCTATTGGACCTCCAACCGAACAACATGTTGATTGAAGTTGTCACAATGTTCTGGGACAAAGAAAGAGCCATGTTTCGCTTTGGAAGCATAGAAATAACCTCTCTCTTGGAAGAAATAGGGGGATTCGCTGGGCTACCTTAGGATAGTCCTAGTTTACTAGTACTAGAAAATCGCAATACTCGGGGGTTTCTGAAGATGATGGGTCTGAGAAAGAATGAGGACTTGGAGTGCTTGAAGAAGTCTTACATACCTTTTGACTTACTCTATGAACGATACGGTCACAACAGATCTTATCGTATTTTTCATGACGAATTCTCCATCACTTCCTTGGGTTGGATTCACTGTAGGGTTTTTGTGTTCATCGTCTGCTTCTTGGGTATGATAGTATTCCCGATCTAAAGGGATATAATCCACACCAGACTGGCCCTGGTAACTAAAACCTTGATGGATGGGATCGAGGGGCAGACATATACCATTGTCCCTATGATCATAGCAGACATATACCGGGTCTTAGAGCGTTGTCAGAAGGGGTACAAATACTTCGAAGGTTTTAATTTGCTGCTACAAGTTTGGTTGTTAGAGCATCTCCAAAGAGGTCAATATCGTTAAGAGCTTCCGTGAAGGCCGTGTAATGATCACATAGCTTTCCATCATCCTAAGAAAATAACCTATATCCTAGAAAGGTTTACTCAACCCGAAAATGCTATAGGACGGGCATAGTTTTTCAGCAATTTGGCTATGGATCAGGTTCAATGGATGTTCGAATAGTTCGAATAGTTCCCTACCGACAAGTTCATCATCAGATCTAGGGATGTTCCGCAATTGGTACTGATCAGGTTAGGGGGCATATACCCTTATGTTCCCATCAGGGTTATGAGACAGGCAGGCAGGAAGCAGGTCATACCGCGAGTTTCTAAAATGAGTTACTATAGGGCAGATTTTTAGGATGACGACATCCTATACAAATGTGAAGCTCAACATATGTGGCATTTGAAAATTATCGTGGAAAAGGATACCATCGATCCAGATTGATATCACACCAGTCATGTGTACTTCTACACATCATGGTTAGAAGATAACATAGCAAGAATATTCGAGCCAAGGGTTGGTCAAGGAAATAGAGTCATAGATGAAGTTGCCGAAGCGCAAGTGAAATATAACAAACTTCGCAAAAGAGTTCACGAGTCCGAGGCTAAGCATCTGGAGAGACACAAGACCGACATGGAACTAATTAATGAATGGAAGGAGATGGTTGTTAGATCAAGTGAAAGGTTGGAATATCTGGAGTACAATCTGGTGGAATTGGAAGGAAAAATGAGGAAGAGAGTCACCGATTGCCAGAACACCGAAGGAAGCGAAGGAGGACATTTAGCAAGGGCATACCTATTGCTGAACCTGCGCGAACTGGGGAATTTGATCGACGAAGCCAAAAACATCAAGCTTGGAGAAGGTCCTTCTGAGACCAAGTAGATTAGGTTTATTTACTTTTTCAAATGTAATAAGGCCAAGTGCCATCAATGACTTATCTTATTTAGTGTCGTTTTAGATTCATCTATTTTTACATTAATAAAATGAGGCAATTATTGGCATTGAAATTCTCTAAATCAACGTGTCGTTAGGACTACCTCGGGCACAACGAGGCTCCCAAATTAGGATGTGGATTTACATTCCCGCAATATGTGTTTAAATACTGCAAACATTTTTAGAATCCTTACTGATTTGTTTACCTTTTGTTCTTCTTTATTTTTATTGCTCGCATCCCCTAAGGTCGGTTCGCACATACTGGCATCATCGGCATATCACACCAGATCTAGAGTCCCTCCACCTCCTCCTCCTCCTCCTACGAGTAATCCAGAAAGCGGAGGAAAAGATAAGATGGATGATTTGAGTAGTATCCGAGAAGAAAATGTTGAGAATATTGAAACTTCAGACGGTCAGAGTACTCCGGACCAGAATGATTTGGTCCTACGATTAGAGCAAAAAATACTGGAGTTACAAGGAGAACTTGAGCAGGTCCGCAACTTGGAAAACCTCTCCCTCACCCTAAACGTCCCCGGCGTTAACCAACAAAATGCTCAAAACCCAGCACCTCCACAAAATACACCAAACCAGCACCTCCTCCACCAGTACCCACTCCTCCTCAGCACCAACATATTCCTACCCATACCCGCAAACCACTTACTATACTTCCCAGAATATCTCGCAACCTATCCCTGATCCGCAAAACTCCACCAACGATCACCACTACACTCCAACCCCTGGAACCCACCAAAACAATCCCATATACGTGGAAACCTTACCTCACTCCACTCAACCAATCTCCTATACACTAGAATCTGCTGAGAAGGACATGCTCATCAAGAACATGGTCGAGGAGCTCAAGAAGTTGACAAGTCGAGTTCAGAGTGTTGAAGGAGGTAAAGGGATAGAGGGTCTGAACTGCGAGGATTTATGCATACAACCAGATGTGGAACTGCTGGAGGGTTACACACCTTCCAAGTTCGAAATGTTTGACGAAAAAGGTGATCCCAAGGTTCATCTGAGAACTTATTGTGACAAGCTCGTGGGGGTCGAAAAAGATGAAAGGATTTGAATGAAGCTCTTCATCAGAAGTCTTACCGGAGATGCCCTATCCTGGTACATAAGCTAGAATCCTAAGAAATGGGCCAATTGGGTGAGCATGGCATCAGATTTTATGGACCAGTTCAGGTTTAATAAGGAGAATGCACCGGATGTCTTCTATATCTAGAACCTAAAAAAGAAGCCAACTGAGACTTTCCACGTGTATGCTACTCGGTGGAGGTCGGAAGCAGCCAAGGTCAGACCAACATTAGATGAGGAATAGATGAACAAGTTATTTGTCAAGCCACATGACCCATAGTATTATGAAAGGCTAATGGTTATTGAGAATCATAAGTTCTTCGATATCATCAAACTCAGAGAAAGGATTGAAGAGGGTATTAAAAACGGGATGGTGACAAATTTTGAGGCACTGCAGGCCATGAACAAAGCATTGCAATCAGGTGGCATATCGAAGAAAAAAGAGATGGGAACAGTAATGGTTGCCCAAGGACCCAAAACTCCCTTCGTATACCAGACACATCCACCCACATACCAACCCTCACCTCCCAGATATTCCCAACCAGCCGCTGTTTACCATACATATAATTCCCAACTATCCTACTTTCAGTCACCTCTAACTTGTCCAAATTACCAGAAACCCAGACCTAATTTTGATCGCAAACCACCCAAACAGTACACCGCTATTGCAGAACCCATCGACCAGTTGTAAGAAAGGTTGAAGGCTACCGGTTATGTCACACCTATTCCCGCTGTGGCAATGGAGAATTCATCTCAATGGGTCAACCCGAATAAAACTTGTGCATATCATTCTGGTATGAAAGGGAACACAATTGACAAGTGCCGGACATTGAAAGATAAGATCCAGACATTGATTGATAATAAAGTCATACAGGCAAAGGAAGTTGCACCCAACGCCCGCAACAATCCTCTTCCAGATCATAGGGGCGAAGGGATCAATGTGATAGAAACAGACGACGAGTGGGATCCCGAGGGATCAAGTGGACTTATCAAAGAGGGTGACGATCATAAGAAGCCCGCAATCACGCTCAATCCTATTGTGGTCCAGGTACAGCCGCTAGTTGAGGTAACCGCATTGGTTCCATTTGAAATAGAAGTAACACCACCTGCAACCACACATGTTCCATTTGAGGTAGAAGTGGCCACACCTTTCATGGAGATAGTAGAAATCACACCTCCTTTCAAGTCCAATGACATACCTTGGGATTACGTTGCCGAAGCTAGAAGAAAGGGAAAAGCAATAATGGAAGAATATGGTGCCACACAAGGGATGACCAGAACTAGAAGGATATATACACCCAAAAATTTGGGAGGAACAAGAAAGGAAGTTTCTACCAAACAACCCATCATTGAAACTGGTCCAGATGATCTTTAGAGGAAAGTACAGGCAAGAGAACACTCTGTCGTCGATTATTTGAACAAGACTCCTGCCCAGATATCCATCCTGTTGCTACTACAAAATTCTGAGGTGCATAGAAGTGCTCTGATAAAGGTGTTAAATGAAGCTTACGTACCCAACAACATCACCAGTGGAGAGATGGCCAACATGGTAGGGCAAGTACTGGAGAGTCACAAGATCACCTTCCATGAGGATGAACTACCACCTGAAGGATTAAGTCACAACAGGGCATTGTATATCACAATATAGTTCGAGGACAAATTCATCGCCAAGGTCTTAATAGATGGGGCTTCAAGCCTCAACATTTGTCCATTGATTACTCTAAAAAGGTTGGGCATAGATTTCCATGAGATACAAACAGGGAGTATGAACGTGAAAGCATTTGATGGATCTCAAAGGGCCACGATTGGAGAGATTAACCTTTGTCTGCAGATGGGACCAACTTGGTTCGATGTTGAGTTCCAAGTACTAGACATATCAGCTACATACAATCTTCTATTGGGATGACCTTGGATACATGCCGTTGGGGCTGTAGGTTCCACACTACACCAGGTCGTGAAATTTGAATGGAACCATCAGGAGGTAATCATTCACGGGGATGGAAATAACCCCATTTACACCAGTCAAACTGTTGCGGTTATCGAGAATAGAAGAAGGCTGGGTGGAGAGACTTATCACCACATTGAACATGTCAACGCAATTAAGGAGGACAAGTGGTGGAGTAACAAAATAGAAAGCATATTGGCATGGTCTGGGTATGAACCCAGCAAAGGGCTTGGGAAGAAACTCCCGGGCATTGCCAAATTGATACAGTTGAAATGTCACGGCACAACTTTCGGGCTGGGATATCCATACACCTGGCAAGAATATAATGATTGGTCACCACCATGGCGTAGTCCTTATTACCCTCTCGGGCATCCAGTGCCACATCTGAGTCAGACTTTTCACCAGACCGATACAATATGGGGATCTGTAGAGGAAGAAGCTTTGGCTAGGTTGAGAAATTTGTTCGTAAAAGACGAGAATATGGATTGCAATGTGATAGTTGAGGAGGAGGAGGAAGAAGGCCTCACCATTCAAACCATAGAGAAGGGAGTTATTCTCAAGAATTAGACTGCCACACCATCCCGGGCCCGCCGATTTCCTAGGTAGCTTGGCAATTAGCCTGACTCGTTTTAATAGCCATGCTAGGCATTTAAGATATTCTCAGTAATTTTGTTTCGAAATAATTGCTCGAGTCATCGAGCCGTACCTGTTTTGGATATTTTAAAATTTAATTAATCCATTGCTATTTAGTATTCATTATTATCTTTCACATTTTTCTTCTACAGCGTTATTATTACTTTTTCTGATGAACCAATGACTGTGACATGCAATGAGACAACGCTATATAAGGATAGTGACTCAGAAGAAGAGGATGAAATACCTGAGGAAATTGTTAGAGAAGTTGAGAACTCTGAGAACAAACCTAAGTCCAATTTGGATGAAACCGAAGCAATCAATTTGGGAGATTCTGAAACCGTCAAAGTGGCTCGCATAAGCATTCACTTATCACCGTTAGAGAAGGAAGAGTGAACTCATTTCCTGAAAGAATATGAGGATATTTTTTCATGGTCATATGATGACATGACCCGTCTAAGCACATCCATAGTGGCTCATAAGTTTCCTACCAATCCAATGTGTCCGCCAGTGAAGCAGAAACTCAGAAAATTCAAACCAGACATGAGTCTGAAAATCAAGGAGGAAGTCACTAAGCAGATCAAAGTCAAAGTCCTCAGAGTAGTTGAGTACCTAACCTGGTTAGCCAACATTGTACTGGTTCTGAAGAAAATGGGAAAGTCAAAGTGTGTGTTGACTATCAGGATTTAAACAGAGCAAGTCCCAAGGACGATATTCCCACTGCCAAATATACACATCCTGATCGACAATTGTGCCAAGCATGAACTCCAATCCTTTGTAGATTGCTTTGCGGGTTATCATCAGATCTGGATGGACGAAGAAGACATGGAGAAAATATCTTTCATTACACCGTGGGGAGTGTACTTCTACAAAATGATGCCATTCAGTCTAAAGAATGTCAGGGCTACCTACATGAGAGCCATGATGACCATCTTACATGATATGATACACAAGGAAATAGAGGTGTATGTTGACGATGTCATCATCAAATACAAGAGGACCGTAGATCACATAGCAGACTTGAGAAAGTTCTTTGATAGGCTAAGGAGGTACAATCTAAAATTGAACCCCACAAAATGTGCATTCGGGGTTCCTGTAGGAAAGTTGTTGGGATTCATTGTCAGCTGCCGAGGAATCGAGTTGGACCCGTCCAAAGTTAAGGCTATCCAAGAGTTACCACCACCAAAGAGCAAAAAGGACGTGATGATCTTTCTAGGATGCCTCAATTACATCGTTCGCGTCATAGCACAGTCCACAGTAATTTGTGAACCCATCTTCAAAATGTTGAGGAAAGATGCCAAAACCAATTGGACCGAGGATTGTCGGAAGGCTTTTGATAAAATCAAGGAATACATGTCCACACTATTACACCCCATGTTTTCGTACATGAAAGTACGTCATAAGTAAATTGATGAAAGCTCGAAATTGAGATGTTACATCCCGCATTTTTGTACGTTAAAGTTTCATCATAAGTTAATCGACGTAAGTTCGGGAATGAGATTATTTTGAGATTATAAGCATTATGTTATTTCAAATAAGTGATGAGTAAATTCATGAAGGTGAGAGGGTAAGCAAATTGAAGAAAATATATTTCGTCGAAGTTTGACATTTTGGGATAAAATACGGCCCGAGCTATAATACCCGGTATTTGTAGAGTAGTATCATACAAGGTATCACATGGATATGATAGTAAGGTGTACAAGGTAAGTTAAAAGTGAGTAGTATTTTAAGTAATTTGACATAATTCTTAATTATGTGGGTGATTGATCAATTATTGGATAATGGGATATTACCCAATTAATTAAGGAACTATATTGGATAAAGATTAAGGGCATGAGGTGGAAGCCATATAAGAGCCACTAGGTGACTCTTAATTAAATGTGCAAGATGGCAAAATATGCAAAATGAGTCATAAGACATATGACAACTTGTTTACACGTAAGGATTCTTGGATATGGCATAAATATAGAATGCCTTTGATGAATTGCCTTTTCTTGATCTCTTTATTGGTAAGGCATAAGACTTCTAAATTAAGCAAATAACATCCCTACATCACTAAAAAAGAATAGAAATGCTTGCTGGAGAATGGAATTCTCCAAAGAAATCATGTGACCCTTTACAATGCTATTGCAACGTGAATTACAAATTCTAAGGGAGCACAGAGCAATGTTTCTCAAGAATATCATACGGATTCTTCCCTACTTCGATCCTCTATTACATATTTTCGCAAAAGAGAATCGGTTCAGGTATGTTAAGTCTATCCCTTCTTTCTTTTGGTATGATCTATACGACACGAACGAAACGAAAAAATGCACAACTTTCATTAATAACTCTATTCATAGAAGTATTAGAGGTGCCTATGTACTTGAATTCCCATGTGTCTTATTATTACATCTCATGTTCATGGGTCTCAGAAAAATATGTAAGTTGAAAAAAATTTACTTCATGATATTACTCAAAGGCATTACGGTCTTACGATGTTCTGAGAGGTTTTATTGACACACTTCTCATGGATTGCATTCATTTACATGTACTTTAACCCATGACTAGATGGAATTATATACATGAATATATGTATATTATATGTATATGGGATATGGGAAAAGGTTACGGCATTATATATGCACCACCACCTGATTAGATGGTATACTTTGATGATTTTGCCCATCGTGGTCGAGATGATATGATGGGATGCCCTTAGAGGCTTGATAATGTTACGAACACATGTACTTATGCACGACATGACATTCATACGCATATGCATGACACTATAAGTATTTCATGATTTATAGAGTTATCCAGACTTACCGGTTGAGTCATTTACTCTATATCTCTTCCATGTCTTTTATGTACTTATTTATGTGCCTTACATACTTGGTACATTATTCGTACTAACATCCCTTTTGCCTGGGGACACTGCGTTTCATGCCCGCAGGTCCCGATAGACTGGTTGAGAGTCCTCCAAGTAGGCTATCAACTCCGTAGAAGATGTTGGTGCACTCCATTTGCTCAGGAGTTGCTTGTTTGGTTATTATGATTTAGACGTGTATTGTTTGGTATGGCAGTGCTCTGTCCCGACATTTATGTTAAGTGTGTACTCTTAGAGTCTTGTAGACAGATGTCATGTATACGACTGCTTGTATGGCCTTGCCGGCCTATGTTTTGAGTTTACAAATTATCATGTTGGCCTTATAGGCCCGTATATCACATGTATAAGTTTTTATATCAAGTTAGGTCATCCTATATTGGGTATTCCTCTATGTTTATTCTTGTTAGCCTATGATGGCTCGTTTGTCCCATTTTCCAATGAAAGTACAATAAGAAAGATATGTTATATTGGTACTTGGTTAAGGTACCAAGTGCTCATTGCAGCACATAGGTTTGGGTCATGACATACGCCACCAGTCCTAATCCTGCCAAAACCTGGGAGACCTTTACTACTCTATTTATCCGTATTAGATGGGGCTTTCAGATGTATTTTGGGACAACATGACGAGATGGGAAGAAAGGAGCAAGCCATATATTACTTGAGTAAGAAGTTCATACCTTAAGAAGCACGGTATTCTCTGCTAGAACGCACTTGTTGTGCTTTGACATGGACAACTCAGAAATTGAGGCATTACTTCTGTGCCTATGCCACATACCTCATATCCAGGATGGACCCTCTGAAGTATATCTTTCAGGAGCCCATGCCAACCGGGAAGTTAGCCAAGTAGCAGATATTGTTAAGTGAGTTCAATATCATCTTTGTAACTCGCCCCTGCTTGTATAAAAGAGTGGGCGTCTTTTGTGGAGAATCATGTTCTGATGTAAATTCTATACTCTTTGGTCTACTTCCTGTATACGGGAGTTCTCTCCCTTTTGATTAATACAATTTAACTTATCAAAAAAATCATCTATGTAACTCAGAAGGCGATCAAAGGACAAGCATTTGCAAACCATCTTGCTGAAAATATTGTGAGAGGAGAATACGAACCATTAAAAACGTAGTTTCCTGATGAAGAAGTGTGATGACCCAAAAGGTCATCTTGTATTTTAGAACCCATTCTAGGGTTCTGAGGCCTTCAAAACCTCATTTTCCTTCTCCTAGGTTTGCGTGCGCAGTCTGGGCGCGCTTCCGGGAAGCCTATATGTGAAAAATTGAGAAAATGCTAAAATTTTGCCTTTAAATTGAATTAAGTTGACTTCAGTCAATATTTTAGATAAACGGGAGGGTCCATAGAAAAATATGGGACTTGGACGTATGCCCGGAATTGAACTCCAAGGTCTCTAGCCCGAGAAGTGAATTTGTGAAGAAAATTAATTAACTGAAAAAAATATAGGAAGTTTGGAAATTGAATAATGCTTGAATGTGATGGTACCGGAACCGTATGTTGGTTCTGGAGCCCGGTACAGGTCTAAAATAATGTTTAAGTCTAATTTAATATAAATTGGACCCTCGGTTGTGAAAATAGTAACTTTAGGTGTTCTTGAGAATTTCATTGATTCTGAGGCTAAATTCATAGTTATTGATGTTATTTTGATGATTTGATCGCACGAGCAAGTATGTATGATGTTTTTGGACTTGCGTGCATGTTTGGTTTGGAGCCTAGAGGGCTCGAGTGAGTTTTGGAAAGGCCGCGGGGTGTTTTGAACTCAGGAAAAATTGCAAGTGAGTTGTAGGTCTGCAGGATTCACAATTGCAAAGCCTGGCTCGCAAATGCGAGCTCGCATTTGCGAATAACCATTGCATTTGCGATGACTGGGCAGGGAGGGGCCCTTCGCATTTGCGAAGCTCTATGTCGCAAAAGCGACTCCAGCAGTATCGCAATTGCGAATAATGGTTCGCATTTGCGAAGTAAGTAGGCTAGGCCAACCTTCACAATTGCGAAGCCTTGGCTGCATTTGCAAGTTCGCATTTGCGAACCTGGCATCGCAAATGCGATAACTGCGCCAGGGTAAATTCTAACTTAGACGGGATTTTCTTCA
This sequence comes from Nicotiana sylvestris, assembly GCF_000393655.2. NCBI lineage: Eukaryota > Viridiplantae > Streptophyta > Magnoliopsida > Solanales > Solanaceae > Nicotiana > Nicotiana sylvestris. The sequence continues at coordinate 77,529,617 of NC_091062.1, forward strand.
TTTTTCAAACTCTTTCAAATCCTAAGCTCTCTTGGGCGATTTTTCAAAGAAATGTTCTTCCCCAAATCATAGGTAAACAACTTTTAACTCATTTCTTTCAATATACTTCATCATTTTACAAGATTTCATCACAAAAGCTAGGAATTTTCATGGAAATTTAGGTGTTTTGGGTGAAATTTGGGGATTTAGACCTCAATTGAGGTCGGATTCCAAAACCAATTGCATATCCAGGCTCGGGGGTGAATGGTTAATCGGGTGTTGGTCCGAACTTTGGGTTTTGACCAAGCGGGCCCAGGGTCGATTTTTGGGTTTTTGGGAAAAATGTTGGGAAAACTATAATTTAGCATTGGGTGTGAGTTCTTTAGCATTCATTGATGTTATTAAACTAATTATGACTAGATACAAGTGATTTGGAGGAGAATTCTAGAGGGAAAGCGATAGTTGAGGCTTGATTTGTGGTCGTGGAATCGAGGTAAGTGTTTGGTCTAACCTTAGCTTGAGGGAATATGTGTTGTGCCTTAATTGCCATGTGCTAGCATTGTGTACGACGTATAGGTGTGGTGACGAGTATCTATATGTTGGTGTCAAGCATGCCCGTGAGTCTTAAATTGTGATCATTGTGATTCTTAATAAGTACCATAAATGCCTAAAGTGTTGATTATCCATGTTGAGTATGACTTATGATCATTCTTTTGGTATTTTTCTATTGTTGAGCATTGGCTCCAATTGAGGTTCATTTGTGAAATTAATTGTTGGAACAATTTTGGTTATAGCTGATTCCCTTGCCGGGACGTATTTAATTCTTATTGTTGATTCCCTTGTCGGGACGTATTTAATTCTTATTGTTGATTCCCTTGCCGGGATGTATTTACTCTTATTGTTGATTCCCTTGCCGGGATGTTGTTGTTACCATTGTTCGGGTGAGGAAAGAGTGATAAAGCATGAAGGGTGATCATGTGCACATTCATACTTTTACATTTGGTGAGGAAAGTGTGATAAAGCACGAAGGGTGATGTCGTGCACATTTAAATTGATATCGATGCATATGGTGAGGAAGAGAGATAAACCATGAAGGGTGATGCCGTGCACATTTCTAATATTCATATGGTGAGAATGAGAGATAAAGCACGAAGGGTGATGTCGTGCACATTTTCATTATTGATTGCATGGTGAGGATTGAGAGTAAAAGCACGAAGGGTGATGTCGTGCATTCATTGTCTGTTGTTGTGCTTACTTGTTGCTATCGGTTCAAGTGCCTTAATTGTTTCTTTCCTTTATTTTTGTGTTTCCTTATGTTGGTATCCCTCATAGCATGTTGCCCCTTCCCGTTAATCATTGTTTAGCTTCTATTATTGTTATTCTGTTAGATATTGTTTCACTACAGGTTATGTTGTTGTTGTGTCCTAGCCTCATCATTACTTCGTCGAGGTTAGGCTCGACACTTACTCAGTACATGGGGTCAGTTGTACCTCTACTACACTCTGCACTCTTTTGTGCAGATCCCGGTACTAGGGCATATGGACCATAGTTAGAGGTTGCTGCCTTCAGTCCAGCGGAGACCCGAGGTAGTCCTACAAGCGTCCACAGGCCTTGGCGTCCCCTTCTATCTCGTTTCTTTCTTTTCTTTTCTATTTCAGAGAGAGACATGTACTTTCCTTATTCAGACCCCTATTTGTAGTATTCGTAGATAGTCCGTGAGATTGTGACTCCAGTTCTGGGTGGATTATTGTTATGGATTTTGTATTGGTATTAGTTAAACTATTAAATTCTGTTCTTCCGCATTTCTATTTCCGATGTTTGTTGTATTAACTTGGTAAACTGTTAAAGATAAAAGTAATTATGTGGAATAATCAGTAACGTTGGTATGCCTAGCATGTTCAATGTTAGGCGTCATCACGATCCCGACGGTGGGAAATTCGTATCGTGACAAGTTGGTATCAGAGCTCTAGATTGCTTAGGTCTCACAATTCACGGACAAGCTTAGTAGAGTCTGAGGGATCGGTACGGAGACGTCTGTGCTTATCCCTTAGAGGCTACAGAGTTAGGAACAATTTCACTTTTATTCATCTCTGTCTTACGGTTTGGTTTCCCAATGCTAATTGAACTTCTACTTTGTCCTTTCACAGATGGTGAGAACACGTACTGCTTCAGCAGTCGATCAGCAGTCCGAGCTCCTAGCAGCAGATCCTATGAGGGACCGAGGACGAGGTCGTACTAGAGGCCGAGGCAGGGGCAGAGCTCATCCCAGAGCAGCAGCACCAGCGGCAGAGCCTCAGGTAGAGTTTTATGATGAGGTTCCGACCCAAACAGTTCTAGCAAGCCCAGCTCAGGTCCCAGAGGGGTTCATCGCTACCCTAGTACTCCAAGATGCTCTGGTCTGTCTAGTGGGCCTTATGGAGTGTGTCACCCAGGCAGGTTTACTTCCTGCAGCACCAGCCGTCTCTCAGGCTAGGAGAGGAGCACAGACTCCCACTACCTACACTCCTGAGCAGATGGCTCCCCGGTTTCAGACTCCAGCATCTCAGCCAGTTGGAGTAGTTCAGCCGGGTGTAGTAGCCTAGACCGGTGATGGAGTAGTGTTTTCCAATGCTTTGTTGATATTGGAAAGGTTCACCAAGCTCTTCACTACTACATATGGCGGTACATCATCAGAGGATCCCTAGGATTATTTGGACAGTTGTCATGAGGTTCTTCGAAACATGGGGATAGTGGAGACCAATGGGGTTGACTTTGCTGCTTTTCGTCTGTCATATTCCGCCAAGAAATGGTGGAGGGATTATTGTTTGGCCATGCCAACTGGATCACGAGCTCTCAATTGGGACCAGTTCTCGCAGCTATTTCTCGAGAAGTTCCTTCCCGTCACTCAGAGAGAGGAGTACTATAGGGGGTTCGAGCATCTTCAGTAGATGAGGTTTATTAATTTGGCTCATCATGCTCTTTTGATACTCCCCACCGACAGAGAGAGTGAGGAGGTTTATTGAGGGACTCGCTCAGCCTATTAGATTGCAGATGGCTAAGGAGACAGGGAGCGAGATTTCTTTTCAGGATGCGGTCAATGTGGCCAGGACGGTTGAGATGGTTCTAGCTTAGGGGAGCAGTCAGGGGTCTGATAAGAGGCCCCATCATTCTGGAAAATTTAGTGGTTCCTCGTCTTGAGGCAGGGATTCTTTTGGTAGAGGCCATCCTCCTAGGCCATTTCAATCAGCATTTTAGGCTTCTTACAGTGCTCTAGGTGGACGTGGTTCTCATATGCAGTATTCCAATCAGTTGCCCTACAGTTCACCACCAGCTCCTATTAGTGCACCTCCGCTCTAGAGTTTTTAGGGTGGTTATCTAGGCCGTCAAGGTCAGTTTTAGGGTTAACAGTCTCAGCAGCCGAAGTCTTGCTATACTTGCGGCGATATGAGGCACATTGCTAGGTTTTGCCCTTGAGCCTCGAGCACTTCTAGGCACCAGGGTTCTCGTGCTATGGTTCCAGCACCGGGTGTTCCACCGCCCGCTCAGCCAGCTAGAGGTAGGGGTCAAGGTGTTAGAGGTGGAGGTCAAGACGTTAGAGGTGGAGGCCAGGCAACTAGAGGTAGAGGCCAGCCAGCAGGAGGCCGTCCTAGGGATGTAGTTCGGAGTGGTGGGGCCTAGCCCCGATGTTATGCTATTCCATCCAGACTGAGGTTGAGGCCTCCGATGTAGTTATCACAGGTACGATTTCAATTTGCAGTAGAGATGCCTCAGTTCTATTTGATCCAGGGTCCACATATTCTTATATATCATCTTATTTTGCCCTTTATCTAGTTGTGCCTCGTGATTCTTTGAGTGTTTATGTATATGTTTCCACATCGGTAAGTGATTCTATTATGGTAGATCATGTTTATCGTGCTTGTGTGGTTGTTATTGGGGTTCTTGAGACCCGTGTAGATCTCCTACTTCTCGACATGGTGGATTTCGATATCATTCTGGGATGGATTGGTTATCCCCTTATCATGCTATATTAGACTGTCATGCCAAGATTGTGACCTTAGCATTGCCGGGGTTGCCTCGTTTGGAGTGGAGAGGGACTCCTGGTCATTCTACCAGCAGGGTTATTTCATATATGAAGGTTCGGCGTTTGGTTGATAAGGGATGTTTGGCTTATTTGGTGTATGTTTGTGATTCTAGTGCTGAGGTTCCTTCTATGGATTTTGCGCACGTTGTTCGTGAGTTTCTAGAGGTATTTCCTTTAGACCTGTCGGGGATGCTGCCCGACAGGGATATTGAATTTTGCATTGATTTGGCTCCGGACACTCAGCCTATTTCTATCCCTCCATATCGTATAGCCCCGCCAGAGTTGAAAGAATTGAAAGAACAGTTGCAGGACTTGCTGGATAAAGACTTTATTAGACCGAGTGTCTCGCCTTGGGGTGCGCCGATGTTGTTTGTTAGGAAGAAGGATGGGTCGATGAGGATGTGCATAGATTATCGGCAGTTGAACAAAGTCACTATAAAAAAAAGTACCATTGCAGATAATTGATGATTTATTTGATCAGCTTCAGGGTGCCAAGGTATTTTTGAAGATTGATTTGAGATCTAGCTGCCATCAATTGAGGATTAGGGCATCCGATGTCCCTAAGACAGCTTTTCATACTCGGTACGGGAATTATGAGATCGTAGTGATGTTATTCGGGTTGACAAATACCCCAGCAGCTTTCATGGATTTGATGAACCGAATGTTCAAGCCTTATTTGGATTCCTTTGTGATTGTCTTCATTGATGATATTTTGATCTATTCCCACAGCTGGGAGGAACACGAGCAGCATCTTCGAGTCATTCTTCAGACTCTGAGGGATAGTCAGTTGTAAGCTAAGTTTTCGAAATGTGAGTTTTGGTTGAGTTTAGTAGCATTCCTGGGACACGTTGTATCAGCAGAGGGTATTCAGGTGGATCCTAAGAAGATTGCGGTGGTCAAGGACTGGCCTAGACCCACATCAGATACAGAGATCTGGAGTTTCTTGGGTTTGGCGGGCTATTACCGTCGGTTTGTGGAAGGGTTTTCATCTATCTCATCCCCGATGACCTGGTTGACCCAGAAGGGTGCCCAGTTTAGGTGGTCGGACGAGTGTGAGGCGAGCTTTCAGAAGCTCAAGACAGCTTTGACTACGGTGCCGGTGTTAGTTTTGCCGACAGGTTCAGGGACATATACAATATATTGTGATGCATCTCGTATTGGGCTTGGTGCGGTATTGATGAAGAATGGCAAGGTTATTACATATGTTTTGCGATAGTTGAAGATTCACGAGAAGAATTATCCATTTCATGATTTGGAGCTAGCAGTCATTGTTCACGCACTGAAGATTTGGAGGCATTATTTATATAGGGTGTCATGTGAGGTGTTCACGGATCACAAGAGTTTGCAATACTTGTTCAAGCAGAAGGAGCTAAATTTGAGGCAGAGGAGGTGGTTGAAGCTGTTGAAAGACTATGATATCACCATCTTGTATCATCCGAGGAAGGCCAATATAGTGGCTGATGCTTTGAGTAGGAAGTCAGTCAGTATGGGCAGCCTTGCGTATATTCTGGTCGGTGAGAGGCCGCTTGCTTTGGATGTTCAGGTGTTAGCCAATCAGTTCGTAAGGTTGGATATTTCTAAGCCCAGCCGTGTTCTAGCTTGCACAATCGCTCGTTTTTCATTATTTGAGTGTGTCCGAGATCGGTAGTAGGATGATCCTCATTTGCTTGTCCTTAGAGACACAGTGCGGCACGAAGGTGCCAAGCAGGTTACAGTTGGAGATGATGGAGTTTTGAGGATGCAGGGTCATGTTTGTGTGCCTAATGTGGATGGACTTCATGAGTTGATTCTAGAGGAGGTCCATAGTTCTTAGTATTCTATTCATCCGAGCGCCGCTAAGATGTATCAGGACTTGCAGCAGCATTATTGGTGGAGGAGTATGAAGAAGCATATTGTTGCATATGTAGCTCAGTGTTTGAATTGTCAGCAGATAAAGTACGAGCATCAAAGACCTAGTGGTTTGTTTCAGAAGATTGAGATTCCTGAGTGGAAGTGGGAGCGTATCACTATGGACTTTGTTGTTTGACTCCCACGTACTCAGAGATAGTTCGATGGTGTAGGTTATTGTGGATAGGCTGACCAAGTCAACGCATTTCATTCCTATGGCGGTTTCTTATTCTTCGGAGCGGTTGGCTTAGATCTATATCCAGGAGATTGTTCATCTTCATGGTGTGCCTGTGTCTATCATTTATGACCGAGGTACGTAGTTTACCTTGCATTTCTAGAGGGCAGTATAGTGTGAGTTGGGTACGCAGGTCGAGTTGAGCACAGCATTTCATCCTCAGACGGACGGACAGTTCGAGCGTACTATTAATATTTTGGAGGATATGCTCAGAGCATGTGTTATTGATTTTGGAGGCTCTTGGGATTAGTTCTTGCCATTAGCAGAGTTTGCCTACAACAACAGTTACCAGTCGAGCATCTAGATGGCTCCCTATAAGGCATTATATGGTAGGCGATGTCAGTCGCTGGTTGGATGGTTTGAGCCGGGAGAGGCTCGGTTGTTGTGTACAGATTTAGTTCAGGATGCCTTGGACAAGGTTAAGATCATTCAGGATAGACTTCGTACAGCTCAGCCCAGGCAGAAGAGTTATGTCGACCGTAAGGTTTGTGATGTGGCATTCATGTTCGGAGAGCGAGGTGTTGCTTCGGGTGTCGCCCATGAAGGGCGTGATGAGATTTGGGAAGAAGGGCAAGCTAAGCCCTAGGTTCATCGGTCCTTTTGAGATTCTTGACCGAGTGGGAGAGGTGGCTTACAGACTTGCATTGCCACCGAGTTTATCAGTTGTGCATCTAGTGTTTCATGTGTCCATGCTTCGGAGGTATCACGGTGATCCATCCCACGTGTTAGACTTCAGCACTGTCTAGTTGGACAAGGAATTGACCTATGAGGAGGAGCCAATAGACATTCTAGACCGGCAGGTTTGTCAGTTGAGATTGAAGAAATTCTCTTCAATTTATGTGCACTGGAGAGATCAGCCAATTGAGGCAGCAACCTGGGAGTCCGAGTCCAATATGTGGAGCCGTTATCCTCATCTTTTCCCCGACTCAGGTACTTTTCTAAATCCGTTTGAAGATGAACGGTTGTTTTGGAGGTGGAGAATGTGATGACCCAAAAGGTCATCTCATGTTTTAGAACCCAATTCGGGGCTCCGAGGCCTTCAAGACCTCATTTTCCTTCTCCTCGATTTGCGTGTGTAGTCCAAGGGCGCTTCCGGGAAGCCTATATGTGAAAAATTGAGAAAATGCTAAATTTTTGCCTTTAAAATTGAATTAAATTGAATTCGGTCAACATTTTGGGTAAACAGACCCGAACCCGTAATTTGACGATCCCGGAGGATCCGTAGAAAAATATGGGACTTGGGCGTATGCCCGGAATTGAATTCCAAAGTCCCTTGCCCGAGAAATGAATTTTTGAAGAAAATTGTTTAACTGAAAAATATAGGAAGTTTGGAAATTGAATAATGCTTGAATGTGCTAGTATCAGGCCTGTATGTTGGTTCTAGAGCTTGGTACAGGTCTAATATAATGTTTAAGTCTAATTTGTGAAATTTGGTACGAAATGGACTTGATTTGATATAAATTGGACTCTCAGTTGTGAAAACAGTAACTTTAGGTGTTCTTGAGAATTTCATTGATTTTGAGGCTAAATTCATAGTTGTTGATGTTATTTTGATGATTTGATCGCACGAGCAATTCCGTATGATATTTTTGGACTTGCGTTCATGTTTGGTTTGGAGCCCCGAGGGCTCGGATGAGTTTTGGATAGGTCGCGGGGTGTTTTGAACTTAGAATTGCATGTGAGTTGCAGGTCTGCAGGCTTCGCAATTGTGAAGCCTGGCTCGCAAATGCGATCTCGCATTTGTGAATAACCATCGCATTTGCGATGATTGGGCAGGGAGGGGACCTTCGCATTTGCGAAGCTCTATGTCGCAAAAGCGACTCTAGCAGTAATCGCAATTGTGAATGATGGTTCGCATTTAGAAAGTAAGCAGGCCAGGCCAACCTTCGCAATTGCGAAGCCTTGGCCGTATTTGCGAACCTGGCATCGCAAATGCGATAACTGCGCCTGGGTAAATTCTAACTTAGACGGGATTTTCTTCATTTTTCAAACTCTTTAAAACCCTAGGCTCTCTTGGGCGATTTTTCAAAGAAAGGTTCTTCCCCAAATCATAGGTAAACAACTTTTAACTCATTTCTTTGAATCTACTTCATCATTTTACAAGATTTCATCACAAAATCTAGGGATTTTCATGGGAATTTGGGTGTTTATGGGTGAAATTTGGGAATTTTGAACTTTGGGAATTTAGACCTCAATTGAGGTCGAATTCCAAAACCAATTGCATATCGGGGCTCGGGGGTGAATGGGTAATCAGATTTTGGTCCGAACTTCGGGTTTTGACCAAGCGGGCTCGAGGTCGATTTTTGCGATTTTGGGGAAAATGTTGGGAAAACTATAATTTAGAATTGGGTGTGAATTCTTTAGCATTCATTGATGTTATTAAACTAATTATGGCTAGATACAGGTGAATTAGAGGTGAATTCTAGAGGGAAAGCGATAGTTGAGGCTTGATTTGTGGCCGTGGAATCTAGGTAAGTGTTTGGTCTAACCTTAGCTTTAGGGAATAGGTGTTGTGCCTTAATTGCTATGTTCTAGTGTTGTGTACGATGTATAGGTGTGGTGATGGGTATCTATACGTTGGTGTCAAGCATGCCCGTGAGTCTTAAACTGTGATCGTTGTGATTCTTAATAAGTACCATAAATGCCTAAAGTATTGATTATCCATGTTGAGTATGACTTATGATCATTCTTTTGGTATTTGTCTATTATTGATCATTGGCTCCAGTTGAGGTTCATTTGTGAAGTTAATTATTGGAACAAGTTTGGTTATAGTTTATTCCCTTGTCGGGGCGTATTTAATTCTTATTGTTGATTCCCTTGCGGGGACGTATTTAATTCTTAGTGTTGATTCCCTTGCCGGGATGTATTTACTCTTATTGTTGATTCCCTTGCCGGCATGTTGTTGCTACCACTATTTGGGTGAGGAAAGAGTGATAAAGCATGAAGGGTGATGTCGTGCACATTCATACTTTTGCATTTGATGAGGAAAGAGTGATAAAGCACGAAGGGTGATGTCGTGCACATTTTCATTATTGAATGCATGGTGAGGATTGAGAGTAAAAGCACGAACGGTGATGCCGTGCATTCATTGTCTGTTGTTGTGCTTACTTGTTGTTATCGGTTCAAGTGCCTTAATTGTTTCTTTCCGTTATTTTTGTGTTTCCTTATGTTGGTATCCCTCATAGCATATTGCCCCTTCCCGTTAATCATTGTTTAGCTTCTATTATTGTTATTCTGTTAGATATTATTCCACTGCAGGTTATGTTGTTGTTGTGTCCTAGCCTTGTCACTACTTTGCCGAGGTTAGGCTCGACACTTACTCGACACTGATACTACACTCTGCACTCTTTTGTGCAGATCCCGGTACTGGAGCATACGGACCATAGTTAGAGGTTGCTACCTTCAGTCTAACGGAGACCCGAGGTAGTCCTGCAGGTGTCCGCAGGCCTTGGCGTCTCCTTCTATCTTGTTTCTTTCTTTTCTTTTCTATTTCAGAGACAGACATGTAATTTCCATATTCAGACCCCTATTTGTAGTATTCGTAGATAGTCCATGAGATTGTGACGCCAGTTCTGGGTGGATTATTGTTATGGATTTCGTATTGGTATTAGTTAAACTGTTAAATTCTGTTCTTTCGCATTTCTATTTCCGATGTTTGATGCATTAACTTGGTAAACTGTTAAAGATAAAAGTAATTAGGCGGAATAATCAGTAACGTTAGTGTGCCTAGCATGTTCAATGTTAGGCGCCATCACGATCCCGACGGTGGGAAATTTGGGTCGTGACAAGTAGTATCATTCGTAGGAGAGGACATTGTTGAAGCTTACGACGGTTGGAGAATGTTCTTCGATGGGGATGAAACTTCTAAAGAGTGGGCATTAGAGCACTTTTGGTATCAGAAATAGGTCAATATTACCCGGTATCCGCAAAGCTTAGGTTTCCATGCACCAATAATATGGCAGAATATGAGGCTTTCATCATGGGGATCAATTTGGCCATCGATATGAATATACAAGAGTTGCTGGTAATTGGCGATTCGGATCTTCTAGTACATCAGGTTCAAGGAGAATGGGCTACGAAAAATACCAAGATACTACCATGCTTGTATCATGTGCAAGAATTAATGAAGAGGTTCACAAAGATAGAATTCAAACATGTTCCAAGAGTCCAGAACGAGTTCGCAGACGCACTGGCTACCTTGTTATCAATGATACAATATTCGAACAAGAATTTTATCAATCATATCCCGATGAAAATCCATAACCAGCCGGCTTACTGTACTTATGTTGAAGAAGAAACGGATGAAAAACCTTGGTTCCACGATATCAAAGAATATTTGGCACAAGTAGAATATCCAGAACAAGCAAACCATACTCAGAAACGCACTCTACGGAGGCTGTCGAATCACTTCTTCCAAAGCGGAGGGACCCTGTATAGAAGAACTCCTGGTCTGGGGTTGTTAAGGTGTATTGACGCAAAGGAGGCTTCCAGATTGCTTGAGGAGGTATATGTCGGAACTTGCGGACCACATATGAACGGTTTCGTTCTAGCCAAAAAGATACTAAGAGCTGGATATTTTTGGATGACCATGGAAACGGATTGCATAAGCTACGTCTAGAAATGCCACCAATGCCAGGTACATGCAGACATGATAAATGTACCACCAAATGAGCTCAATGCAACAAGTTCACTTTGGCCTTTTGCTGCTTGAGGAATGGATGTCATCAATCTGATCAAGCCCACCGCTTCTAACGTGCACCGGTTCATTTTAGTGTCTATCGACTATTTCACAAAATAGGTAGAGGTTGCATCTTACAAAGCTGTAACCAAGAAAGTCGTCGAAGATTTCATTAAGGATCGTAGTATTTGTCGATTCGGGGTCCCCGAGTCCATCATCACTGATAATGCCGCCAATCTCAACAGTGACCTGATGAAAGCCATGTGTCAAACCTTCAAAATCAAGAACAAAAACTCTACAGCATACATGCCTCAAATGAATAAAGTTGTAGAAGCTGCTAACAAGAATATCAAGAAGATACTGAGGAAGATGGTAGAAAATCACAAACAATGGCACGAGAAGTTACCCTTTGACCTATTGGGGTACCACATTACAGTCCGCACATCAATTGGGGAAACTCCCTATTTACTGGTTTATGGTACCGAAGCTGTCATTCCAGCCGAGGTAAAAATTCCTTCTTTAAGGATCATACAAGAAGCCGAACTCAGTGATGCAGAATGGATAAGGAGCCGCTATGAGCACCTAGCCCTCACAGACGGAAAAGGAATGAATGCAGTTTGTCACAGTCAGCTTTATCATAATAGAATGTCCAGAGCTTTCAACAAAAGAGTCAGACCAAGATAATTCGTTTCGGGGGCACCTGGTGCTGAAGCGGATCTTCCCGTATCAGGATGAAGCCCAAGGGAAATTCTCACCCAACTGGCAAGGTCCTTACATGGTTCACCGGGTGCTAACAGGAGGAGCACTCATACTTGCAGAAATGGACGGAGAAGTTTGGCCAAAACCTATCAATTCAGATGCAATCAAGAGATATTATGCTTAGATTATTTGCATTCATTCATCTGATGTAACTGAACTATGCTTGACCTAATTCCCATTTAAGAGGGGATACGTAGGCATCCTTGTGGGTTCGGTCACATCTTAATAAAATCTTCATTTCCCCAAAACCAGTAATTGGGGCAGAATTTTGAGGAGGACCCTCAATATTTTGGAACAAGTCTTGTTGACGCCATCATATGCCAGACAGTCAGAAATTGATTAAGTAACTAGGGCAGAATTTTGAGAAGGATTCTCAAAATTTCGAAGTAGATCCAACAAATTTCGTTGCATGCAGAATGGCTGAAGGATCAAAATAGGGCAGAATTTAGAGGAGGACCCTCAAAATTCTAGTGCAAGGAAGCCGCAATGTCTCAAAAAGTGTTACAGACATTAGTTCATCTAATTTACTTAATATTATATACCACTTTGTTCCTAAATACCTCTATTTCATCAATAAGTGCATATTTTCGAAAACTTTATTTCTATGGCTGCCAGGTGTTACTCAGGGTAACTCGAACAGGGCCTCCAGAACAGAGCAAAGCAAAGCAAGCAGATAAAGGCACAAACCAACCCCCCTACAAAACTCACGATTTTTCTGTGGATGCAGGCACAGTGAACATAAAAGGAGTATTCGCAAATATACACATATCAAAATCACTATCAATCAGGCCACCAGACGCAAATATATCTCCAACTAAGAAATATTCTACTCATATTTGCTACTTGTTCACTGCATAAGGCTAAGTATTACCTTCTCTTTGCATGAGACTAAGCCCTGTCTCAAATCTTGCATGAGGCTAAGCCCTGCCTCCATATTTACATAAGGCTAAGCATTGCCTTCTCTTTGCATGAGACTAAACCATGTCTCAAATCTTGCATGAGGCTAAGCCCTGCATCCATATATACATAAGGCTAAGCATTGCCTTCTCTTTGCATAAGACTAAGCATCGTCTCCCTTTCTTGCATGAGGCTAAACCCTGCCTCCCAAATTGTACAAGGCTAAGCTCCGCCTTTCCCTGTCTAATGCTGAATGTTACACTATATGAAACCTAGCACTACTTTGCCTTTTCCGGGACTAAGCTTTGTCCCAATTCTATACAAAACTAAGCTCTGTCATGTTTACTTATATGATCCATCATCATGTCTCTATCCGAAGGCGTCATAGTCCGAAGGCATCATCCTCATAGACTAAAGACACCATGTCATGGCCTGAGGATCTCTCGATACTGCACATCATTATTCAGAGGCACCATGGTTCAGAGGCACCATTCTCATGTCCCGAGAACATCATTTCATGGCCTACAAATCCCTTATCTCGTGATTCATGGCCCAGGACGTCATGGTCTAAGGACGCCATCTTCATTGTCCAAAGACAACCTTTCATGGTCCAAAGGGAATTTACATCATGTTTAAATTCTTGCAGTAATCTATGTACTTGCATGCATTGTGTTTTAAGCTTTGCAGGAAATCTAGGAGGTAACTATTCTTCAAACAGGAGCAATCTTCGCTCCGGTTTCCGCTCGTACCATTTATGCCTTGCCATTATTTCAAACATAATCGACTCCCATCAAATACCCGCCTTTACTCTATGACCATTCAAATACCTGCCCTATGATACGTTCGTTACAATTTAGCTTCGCCTTCATAACTCCGCACAAACCCATCTGATACTACCCTTCACAAAAGAACCTTTTTTCCGAAACATACTACCATTCATATAACAATTCCGTCGGTTTCATTCACCGGTGGGTCCATAACTATACATGGCATGATTCCTGTAAAACCAGGGATATATAGGTACCTCAAGGACCAGGGTGCGGCCTATATTTTTCAAAACACCTCATTCGGTCAAAACTCTTTCATCCTTTCCGGGTAAAAAAGGACAGTTGTTGATACCCAATTTTTCCCTCATAAATTTTTAGTACATATATACTTTCAAAATAGGGCATGAACGTCAACCAATATTTTTCCATGATTGTTTGTAATTTTTAAAGGGATTTTAATTACTTTATTCCAGTATTTTATTATCTAAATTATTGCTAATTGCATCATAAATAATTTTATAATGATTTATTACTTGATATTTATCATTTATCTTTATATTAAGCTCTAATCATTTTATGTATCTTTAGGCTATAATTGCAATAACTTTGCAATAATAGCCCTTATATGCATAATTACATTATTTACACGGAAAATAACTTTTTATATTTTATAATATTAAGTAATTATTTGAAATCATTATTATGCATAAATATCATTTTTTTATCATTTATTAGCTATTTTCATAAATTATTTTATCAAATTAATTGGGTATGTAACGAATAGCCTCTTTTAATTTGATTTTTTTTGGACATGGCCCAAATTACCACCCCAGCCCAATTAAATTAACCCATTAACCCCTAACCCAATTCCCGCCCAATTCCCAAATTCGATCATGGCCATTGATCTCAAGAGATTAACGGTCCAGGATATTCTTACCATTTTTAATTAACCAACAACCCCCAAACCCTAATCATTTTACCAAATTTGCCGCCTCTAAAACCCTTTCCTCCTCTCTTCTCTCTCACCCTCCTCCTAACCCTATCCCGCTGTCACCAGAATCCCTTCAATCCATGGGTTTGCCTTATCCGGCCTCTTATCTCTATTGGTTGTTCGTCTTCCATGTTATTTGATGGAATCTCAAAGAGATTCGATACAGAGTTGGTTCAAATCCCTCATTTTCTCGATGAATTCGTCTGTGTTCATTCCTATATTTGTGAGTATTGATATCTTTGTGTTTATGGCTTGAAATCTCTGGTTCAAACCAGATTTTTCTCACCTCTGTTTATTTTTTTACATAACCTAATTGTTTCAGGCTAAATCGTTCAGATCTCCTTAGATCTAAAGCAGTTTGATTTGTTTGTTAATTTTCCTTTAAGATTCTGCTGTTTTTCTTATTATTGTTGACCGATTTTCATTTTTCCCTAAAAGCTAGGGTTTCATCTTTTTAAGTTTCTGCAAAATGTTTAAACGTTTAACTCCGGTTTTCTTCCTTTACTTTTCGACTGATTTTCATCCCTATGTCTTTATGCCCTAGGGTTTCTAATTATTCTACTGCTTGCTATAATGTTTGCCCATTTATTTTGGCTCTGTCAAATAAACTGATTAATTGGTTTACTTGCTTAATTAGGGTTTGAAATTGTACTCCTTTTCAAAACTGATATCTCTTCAGAAGATTCTTACTTATTCTTTCCTTATATGTGATTCATAATTGGTACTACTTTCCTTAATTATATTACTAGCCTGATTTTTGGGCTTTGACTATTGTGACCAACCTATAAATGGTCTCTGAACTTATTGCTTACCTTATTAAACCTCAATTTTTTCAGCTAATTGATTTCATATGAGATTCTCCTTAATTTAAGTGACATTTTCAAGATTATGTCCTCTTAATGGATTGATGTTTAGCCCTAATTAACTAGTTAATTGATTTTGCATATATTGATTGTGTGCCCTTGTTTTACTCTACTATATGTGATGTTTTATACGCCAATACCACACAAGAGGGGGGTTATTTGTGTGGTACCTAATTTTCACTTAACTAGACTATAGAAGGACCTGGTTCTTCTATGTGTTTCAACTACTACTGTTTGCGGAATAATAAGTAAAGAAAATAAAGAACACAGAGATTTTTACGTAGAAAACACCTGGCTTAAAAGGTGAAAAAACCACGACCTACTACTCAGTAGGATTTTCCCAAACTTTCACTAAAATCACTAAGCCAAAAACTACATTTACAAAAATTCTTTTGTAAACCTAGGATTAACTCTAATCCCGTTATAGCACACAGCCTCAACTGTTGCGACAACTTCAAGTTAACTCTAACTTGAACACTCTAGGTACCTAATACAATTGCTTCTATGAAAGCTGAAAGGTACAATGTAAAATCACTACTACAATTGAACTAGAATAAAAGATAGACACTTGGACTGGTTCTTCTATCTTGTTCAAGTACCTTTAGGATTGCACTCTTGAATCAAACATAAATTGCTTGCAAAATCGCCTTCCTCTTTTGCTCTCAATTTAAGTTTAACTTTTGCTTATGTGCATTACCTGTAAAAGAGAACAACACTGATATTTAATGGGTTAGAAATTAGAGATTGACTGGGATTCAGATGCTACTCTTCTATCGTAGAAGAGTTCTAGTTGATCTCATACTCTAACACTATCTTCTTTCTAAACTGTGTTCTCTTTGTATAAGGATTCTTTCTCTCCTTATCCAATATGCAACCTTTTCGATCAGATCAGGAGATATTACTTCTGATAAGTTAGATTTATCTCATTCACATGCATCTCACATGTTTGAGTTGATCATGACTGTGCTTCACAATATGGACATGGTCCATGTCTGAGTTCTTTTGTTAGTCTTCAAAACTTCACATGTACTTGGGCCAACAAATTTCCCCTTTTTGATGATGACAAACGCTATGTTTTTTACTTACTTGGATCTTGCAAGAACTTAGCTTAACCATCAATACAAAGTTTAGAAAATTCACTTATCATCAAGGACCAGGTTAATTAGGTTATAAATATCACTTATTCAGAATATGTAAAGCACAATATCTCTTCCCCTTTTTAGCATCATCGAACAATTGCATACAAAGTATGAGTCCCAAATTTTAATAAGTACTCATGGCCACTGGGGCAACTGCAAGTGCAATCATGGATTAATCATCAGTAATCGAGCAAACATATTTAAACTATCAAGGAAATATTAACATTTAACAAGAGCAAAAATAGTAGATATCATTGATAGAAGATATGTTGTTACCACAATCCACAACCAGAAAGCAAAAATATTCAAAACATGAGCAAAAAGAAAGAAAAATCCCTAATCTGGGTCACTGAAGGTACTAGATAGGTTCAGGAGATAAAGGCTAGAATTCTTAAGGCTTGGGAGAGCTAGAGGGTTGGTTTTGGGATTGGAGAAAGGTCAACATATTCTGAAGAACCCCATAATTCTTCTCCTTTTTCCTTAGTGAGCTTAGTTCTGAGAGCATCCCTCTCAGATTCAACCTCAGCTAAGCGAGCCTTCACCCTAGCTATCTCAGCATCTTTTGCTCCACTCTCCTGCACCAGGGATCTGATTTTGCTATTTATTGGTGTCTTCTTGGATGAACCAGGTTCATTTGGAATGGCAGTGATCTCATAATCACAAGCAATCAAAGTGTTGATTCCAAAGTGATCTTTGGTTGAGGCCATTTCCCACTTCTTTAGTGGCACCTTGCAGCGATCAAGAACAGTAGTCAAAATGAACCCATAAGGAGTGGCATGGGCCTTGGAGCCATTGATAATCCTGTCTAGCATCTTGATAATGAATGCATGCTAGTTGATCTGCCTTGTTCTTTCAAGACACTCCATCAGCACCAAGTCTATGTAGTTAGTAGTGTGTCTCCTTTCCTGTCGAAGCAGCAAACACTTGTTGACAAATTCAAACAAGACTTTGTGTTGTGGCTTCATTTCACACTTCTGAACAGCCCTAACCTCATTCACATCTACAACATCACAAAATCTCCTGGTAATTTCAAGGGCAGTAGGAAGGGAGTCCAGACATGGCCACCTTTGCCTTGTATAGTCATCAAACCCTTCAGAAGGTATGTCAAGGATCTCACCTAGCTTTTTGCATCAAAGGTCACGTAAACTCCTTTCACCAGGCTGCTAACTCTACCATCCTTAACCTCTGCATTTGCCATGAACTCAATGATCTCATTCCTGATTAGCCTTCCAACCATTTGAAGGACCATGTCCTTCCAGCCCTGAGCAGCTAAGGCATCCACCAGTCTCATCATTCCTGGTTCCACCAGGTCTTTCAGTAATCTACCCTTCAAAGTTCTCTTGCCAAACTTGGCCAGCTTTTCTTGTTCACCATCAGACTCACTTTCTTCTTCACCACTCCATTCCTCATCTTCAGAAACTCTAACTTGTTTACTTTTCACTGCAGACCTTGTCCTCTTGGCCAATGAAGGTTCAGCAGCCTCAAACACAAAGGAAAACTTCTTGCAAGAAGTCTTGGGCTTTTTGGGCTTAGGGGTCTGAACCTCCACCATTGTAACTTTCTCCTGATGGACATGTTCCATATCCTCAATATCAACAGCTTCTGAGGACTCTGCAACCTTACCCTTTCCTTTAGCAATCCTTTTCTTCTTACTTTTAGCCAGAGCCTTGTATAGATCGCTCTCACTCTGTTTCACCCTATTTCTTGTGGCTCTTTCCTTGGGCAAGGAAGTTTCAGTAGTTGTTGGGGAGAAAGCCTTTCTTTTCTTGGAGGGTTTAGGGGCACTGGGGGCTTTTGATGTAAGAGTTCGCCTTTTTTTGGATCGTAACTTGCCCCTACCTTTTTCAAAAGGTCTGCTAAGGTCTCTTCAGTTGATGAACCAGATTCATCTCCCTGTGCACTTAAATAAACTAACCCTTCAGCAACTTCACCAGAACCACTTTCCCTTGACTTCTTGCCACTTTCTTCAACATTTTCTTGTACAACCCCACAAATAGCAAGCACAAACAAATCAGTAGTGGGTGAATGATCAACCACTCCTTTCCATTTTCCCCTCTCGTCACCACATTCACCCTCTCTCTCTTTTTCTTTTTCAGATTTCTTTTTACCTCCACTCCTTCTTAATTTAGGTAATTCCACATACCTCATAGGCCCAACCAAAACAAACCTATTTTCTAAATTCTCAGTCAAAGAAGAACTTACCTTAGAAGGGAATTCTTGAGCCTTCTCAAAGTCAGAAGACTCAGGTCCTTCCACCTCACTAGTAGGTTTATACGATTCAGAATCAGAGTTAGAATCAGAGTTTTGAGCCTGACTTGCCTTTAATTGCTCATTCAATTTCTTTGAGAGAGCACCAGATGCCACCATTTTGCGAGCAAGCATTTTTACTCTTCTTAGCCTGGGTTTGGGAGACGTGCTAGGTGGAGGAGGGGTAGATAAATCAGAGGGAGTGGGCTGTGGAGGAATTCTAGGATTCTCTTGTGGGTTTGTCATTATAGCTGATTTCTTAAGAGAATTGGTGAGTTAGAACTTTGGAGAATAAGGCAATTGAGAGTGAAGACAGGTTTTTGATGGTTTAGAATTATGAAGATGGCATGAGGTAATAATGCGTATTTAAAGAGGAATACTCATTTAATGGATAATGACAGCTTTTAGCAGTGGTCAATTAGAGGTCTAATCAACCAAAATTTCAGGTCTGAATGAACAGTTAAGCTTCCGTAGATTTTAGGCAATTTTTTTGTGGTTTAGAGTTTTAATGCTGACGAACTGGTTCAAAAGCAACGGATAGAATTTTTTAAGGAGTTTAACAATTGTAGGACTTCTTCTCGTGATTTAAATATTTATATTTCTAATTGTGCAGAGTATAGAAAACATACCTTAGCATTCAGATGAACCAATACTGATGAACCAGGTTCTTCATTTAGAATTCTCTTGATCATGCGTCAATTTACCACAATAGAAAAAATTTTGTAAGAGATCAGTGAGTCATATTAACACGTCATAGGAGTATACTAATTACAGTATGAAGCTGAGTAAAAATTAATTTAGATATTTACACAAGTTCAGATCTCCTAGCCAAAAACAAAATTTCCATTTTTTTCATTATGCATTCTAAGCTGGTCCTATTAGGTGATCTTAATCATCTCTAATTCCAACTTGTTCCTTTCAAAGTTTTCTCTACTCAGTGATTTAGTGAAGATGTCACCAATTTGTTTATCAGTAGTACAGAATTCTATGGTGATCAATCATTTCTCATAGTTATTTCTTAAGAAGTGATGTCTAACATCTATTTGCTTAGTCCTCTTATGATGAACTGGATTCTTTGTCATACTTATAGCACTAGTGTTTCACAAAAGATAGGAATGCAACCAGTTTTAGTGCCAAAATCTACCAGTTGTTGTTTGATCCACAACAATTGAGCACAACAGGAGGCAACAACATATTCACCCTCAGTAGTGGATAGGGCCACTGAATTCTGCATTTTAGTGGCCCATGACACAAGATATGAACCAAGAAAATTAGCCATACCTGAGGTGCTCTTCCTATCCACAACGAAACCTGCATAGTCAGCATCAGCATACCCCACTAGATTAAAATTACTACCTTTAGGGTACCAAAGATAAAGATCAGTAGTGTCTTTCAAATATCTCAGTATCCTCTTGACAACAATCAAGTGAGATTCCTTAGGATTTGCCTGAAAATGAGCACAAAGCCATACACAGAAAACTATGTCAGGTCTGCTAGCAGAAAGATACGAAAGTGAACCAATCATACCCCTATACAACTTCTGATCAATAGATGAACCAGGTTCATCTATGTCTAATTTAGTAGATGTTGCAATGGGTGTGTATATTTCCTTTGATTCATCCATTTTAAACTTTTTAATAAACTCTTTTGCATATTTCTGCTGATGGATCCTGGTTCTATTTGGGTTTTGCTTGATCTGTAAGCCTAAGAAAAAGTTAAGCTCACCCATCATACTCATTTCAAACTCACTCCCCATTAATTTGGCAAAATCCTTACTTAGTTTGTCAGTGGTTGCCCCAAAAATTATGTCAACAACATATATTTGTAACACAAGAAGATCCTTACATTTTTCCCTCAGGAATAGAGTACTATCAATTTTACCTCTTTTGTAGCCATGTTCAAGTAGGAATTTTGACAATCGTTCATACCATGCTCTAGTAGCCTACTTGAGTCCATAAAGAGCCTTGTCTTCGTACACATGTTCTGGACACTCCTTGCTCTCAAACCCTAGAGGTTGTTTAACAAACACTTTTTCTTTTAGGTAGCCATTCAGGAAGGCACTTTTGACATCCATTTGATGAAGAGTGAATTTCATGTGTGCTACAAAGGCTATGAGGAGTCTTATTTCCTCCAATCTTGCAATTGGAGCAAAGGTCTCATCATAATCTATACCCTCCTCTTGGTTATAACCTTGGACCACCAGTCTTGCCTTATTTCTTGTAACTGTTCAATCTTCATCAAGCTTGTTTCTGAAGACCCATCTAGTGCCAATTACTGATCTATCCTTGGGTCTTGGAACTAGATGCCAAACTTGACTTCTCTCAAACTGATTGAGTTCATCTTGCATTGCATTTACCCAATCTGTATCTTGCAAAGCCTCAACAACATTTTTATGTTAAATAAGAGATAGGAAAGCAGCAAAAGCACACAGATTCTTTAATTGTGATCTAGTTTTAACTCCAGAGGTTGGATCAGTGATTATGTTCTCAATGGGATGAGAACTTTGATACTTGTGAGGTTTTACAACCAACTGATTTCTGCTTGACGTTTCTCCCATATTTCGTTGCTGAGGAATAGGGTCATGAACAGGTTCCTTTAGGGGATTGATTTCAGTTCCTCTTTGTTCAAGTCCCCCTGTCAGGTTGCCCTAGACGGAAGAACTTGTTCCATCACATGTTCCTTCTTTTGGTGCAACTTTAGCTTGAGCTGAAACTTCACTCAATTCTTTTACCAGCCCAATAGCTTCATCTTTATGTTCCTGTCTCTCATAAAGAAGATTAGTTTCATCAAAAACTACATGTACACTTTCTTCTACACACAAAGTTCTTTTATTGAACACTTTATAAGCTTTTATATGTGAAGAATATCCAAAGAATACTCCCTCGGCACTTCTGGGATCAAACTTACCTAGGGAGTCATTTCCATTATTGTGCACAAAGCACTTGCATCCAAATGCCCTAAGGTGGGATATATTTGGTTTTCTCCATTTAAGTAACTCATAGGGAGTCTTCTCTACAAGAGGTCTAGTCATGCATCTATTAATGATGTAACATGCAGTATTTACAGCCTCTGCCCAGAAGCTCTGGGGCAATTTACTAGAAAGAAGCATAATCCTAGTCATATCTTCAAGAGTCCTATTCTTTCTTTCAACTACTCCATTTTGTTGAGGAGTCCTAGGGGCAGAAAAATTATGATCTATACCTTGCTCATCACAAAATTCAACAAACTTAGCATTTTCAAATTCAGTTCCATGATCAGACCTGATTCATGCAAGTTAATTACCTAGTTGTTTCTGAGTTTTTCTAACAAAGGCAGTAAACATGTCAAATGCTTCATCCGTAAATGTTAAAAATAGTACCCAGGTAAACCTAGAGTAATCATCAACAAATACCATCACATATTTCTTACCACCTCTACTTAAGGTTCTCATTGGACCATAGATATCCATATGAACCAGTTCCATCGTCCTGGTTGTGCTTACCATTTTCTTGCTTTTAAAGGATGATCTTACATGCTTCCCCCTTCCACATGCCTTACAAACTTTGTCTTCGTTGAACTTGATGTTAGGTAACCCTATCACCAGGTCCTTGGAGACTAATTTGTTGAGTTGATTCAGACTTGCATGACCAAGTCTTTTGTGCCATAGGAGAGGATCATTGTCCAACACACTCAAGCAAGTGAGTTCATTTTCTGAAAGAGTGGACAAATCTACAATGTAAATATTTTAACTCTTTTTCCCTGCAAAACAACCTTGTCAGTGGAAAGATTAATCACAAAGCATTTGGTAGAGGTAAATGCTACAAGGTTATCTCTGTCACATAGTTATGATACACTAATTAGGCTATATTTCAAGCCATCTATCAAGTAGACATTCTCAATGAAATGTGAGTTTGTCTTACCTACCTTTCCAACCCCAATAATCTCACCTTTCTTCCCATTTCCAAAGGAGACATTACCTCCTTTTAAGTCCTCAAGTGAAAGGAACTAGTTTTTGCTTCCAGTTATATGTTTTGAGCAGCCACTATCCACGTACCATATTTGGCTACTTCCCTTTACTTGGACCTGCAAAAAGAAATCAGGGGTTAGTATTAGGAACCCAAACTAGTTTGGGTCCCTTTCTATAGGCAAAGGGGTAAATTAAATTCCTTTTGGCCCACCAAGCAGCCTATTTTTCTCTTGAACAAAGGTTTTATTCTTTTGACTGGCCTTTTCTTTTGCATTACATTCATTTTTGTAATGACCAGTCTTGCCACATTGTGTGCAGATTTTGTTTTCAGGAAGAGTGATGTACTTGATTTTGGGGTCCCACTTAGGTGCTTGGGTCCCATAGCCAAGTCCTCTCTTGTTGCTACTGTGGTGTTCTTGTAGCCAGGACAGTGCATCAGAAGCCTTATTCCATTTGCAAGTTTTGTCTAGTTCATGCTTTACCTTCCCTAGGTCTTCTTTTAAGACTCTTATCTTCTCATCCTACATTTTTCCTAGATTTTCTTCTAAGGTGATATGTGTGTGATCAGCTTTCTTCTTACCTGTTCCTAATTTCAGTTTTAAATTTCCAGACCTAAGTTTTAAGACACTGGTGTCAAGTTCAAGAACCTGGTTCTTCAACTCAGCATTTTTACTGTCACTCTCATTAGCCCTAGATTCTAGATTTTTGCACTTGGCTTTTAAGATCACAAACTCCCTAGACAGATGTTCCTTCTCATTGTTAATTACCTCAGACTCATCTATGAAGTCTAGCAATAGTTCAAATAACCTTTCTTTAGACAGAAATTTAATCTTGTCTTTGAGATGAATCACACTTACCTCTTGTTCATCATCTGATTCTCTGATGGTCATAAGTGTTTGTTCATCTCCAGCTTCATCTTCTGAATCCTCATCTGATGTTTCTCCCCAAACAGCAACCATAGCCTTTGTTTATCCTTTGTTCCTTTTGGGTTAAACTTGTTCCTTCTTCTTGTTCTTTAGTTCAGCCCTTTCTTTCTTCCATTCAATTTCCCACTGAGAGCAGTTCTTGATCATGTGATCAGTCTTGCCACATTTGTAGCAACCCTCGTTGGTCTGTTTCTCAGGAGCCCTAGGTTTGTTGAAGGTTGTACCTCTTGAAGAACTCTTTCCTCTCATTAGGTACTTTTTGAAATCCCTTATGAACGTGGCCATTTCATCGTCCTCCAAATCTACACCTTCAGCTATTCTGAGAGCCACACTCCTTTCCTTCTTGGGTGTATCTATTTTCATGGTTTGCCTTCTCAATTCATAGGCAGTGAGATTTCCAATCAGTTCATCCAACTTGAGAGTAGCAATGTTCTTTGATTCTCGAATAGCAGTAATTTTGCTTTCCCAAGTTACTGGTAGGACCCTTGTCAAGATTTTCTCAATCTTGTCTTCTTCAAGGATAATTCTCCCAAGAGAATTAAGTTCATTTGTTAGTGTTGTGAACCTTGTGTACATCTCCTGGATTGTTTCTCCTTTATTCATAGAGAAATTCTCATATTGAGAATATAGCAGTGTTCCTCTTGATCTCTTTACTTGAGGAGTTCCTTCATGAGCCACTTGTAAAGTGTCGCATATCTCCTTAGCAGTGGTACAGCTTTGAATCCTGTTGTACTCGTCTGGACCCAGTCCACACACAAGACATTTCTTGGCCTTGGCATTCTTTTCCCATTTCTTCAAGTCTTCAGCAGTGCAGACAGCTCTTATCTTTGGCACATCCACTCCTTCAGCATTCTTATTTGTAGTAGCCAGGGGACTATCGGTGACTATGTCCCAGATTTCATAGTCTTCTCCTATGATGTGATCTCTCATCCTGTTCTTCCACCAAGAATAGTACTGACCATTAAAGAGTGGGGGCCTAACAGTGGATTGCCCTTCCCAGTTTCCAGGTGGTGCACTCATCTTGATCTTTTCCTAAGGTGTTAACCTCTTCAAGGATAACCCGCTCTGATACCAATTGATATTTTATACGTCAATACCACACAAGAAGGGAGGTGATTTGTGTGGTACCCAATTTTTGCTTAACTAGACTATAGAAGGACCTAGTTCTTCTATGTGTTCCAACTACTACTGTTTGTGGAATAATAAGTAAAGAAAATAAAGAACGTAGAAATTTTTACGTGGAAAACACCTGGCTCAAAAGGTGAAAAAACCACAACCTACTACTCAGTAGGATTTTTCCAAACTTTCACTAAAATCACTGAGCCAAAAACTGCATTTACAAAAAATCTTTTGTAAACCTAGGATTAACTCTAATCCCGTTGTAGCACACAGCCTCAACTGTTGCGACAACTTCAAGTTAACTCTAACTTGAACACTCTAGGTACCTAATACAATTGCTTTTATGAAAGCTGAAAGGTATAATGTAAAATCACCTACTACAATTAAACTAGAATAAAAGATAGACACTTGGAACTGGTTCTTCTATCTTGTTCAAGTAGCTTCAGGATTGCACGCTTGAATCACACATAAATTGCTTGCAAAATCACCTTGCTCTTTTTCTCTCAATTTAAGTTTAACTTCTGCTTATGTGCTTTATCTGTAAAAGAGAACAACATTGATATTTAATGGGTTAGTAATTAGAGATTGACTAGGATTCAGATGCTACTCTTCTATCATAGAAGAGTTCTAGTTGATCTCATACTCTAACACTATCTTCTTCCTAAACTGTATTTTTTTCGTGTAAGGAGTCTTTCTCTCCTTATTCAATATGCAACCTTTTCGATTAGATCAGGAGATATTACTTCTAATAAGTTAGATTTATCTCCTTCATGTGCATCTCACATGTTTGGGTTGATCATGACTGTGCTTCACAAGATGGACCTGGTCCATGTCTGAGTTGTTTTGTCAGTCTTCAAAACTTCACCTGTACTTGGGCCAACAGTATGCTATATAATCCTTTCACCATTCTGATTTTAAAAGACACCTACGCTTACGAGCACTCGCTAAGACACACAAGCTCAAACCTACACTTACACACTTACACTCACACAACTTGAGTTCTTTCTATCACTCTGATTTGCTGCATTGTCTAGTCGGCTGAAAGCCAAGGCTAGACTCTTGGATTCCACCTGCCTTCACCTTCTTGTTTACTTTCTTCCCTAACTGGTATGCCGCAATTCCTGATTATCTTGTTCTATTCTATATGTTTATGTAGTCAGTCCATTACAGACCTCAACATGCTTCTGTTTCCTCTTTATTTCTCTCTTAACTAGCATGCCTTAGTACCTGTTAACCTATCATGTTCTATGTGCTGGTATGGTTAGTTTACCTTAGCATGTTTCTGTCTGATCCATGATTTTTGTGTACTTCCTTCTAGACTAGTATGCTTAAATTCCTACCATCCCGCTCTATGTGTTTGTTTGGTATTAACTTCAGCATGTTTTTCTGCTCAATACATGTCTATATGATTCCACCAAGTGATAATTAATAAACCAAGTCAACTTCAGTCATGTGAAACCTTGCTTGATTTAGTTGTATGCCCCTATCCATAACATGTTTAGGTATTGCAAATATGTGTGGTCAATTCTGTTTATAATTCAAGTGCCCCTGATCTTTTGTAATTGCTTTAATTGACATAGTATTTATACCAATCTATCTAAATTCTGCTTGTCTAGGTGGAATTTTGTTTCTGTTTGCTCCTGAAAAAATGTTTTTTCTAAAACTATCCCCTACCCCTTATATATACTATTTTCAAAACTTCTACTCTTAGTTACCTAGGTTCCTACCACCCCCAGTGTGAGCACTGCCTAGGGTCCTTGAGACTCCTCCGAACTCTGACACATTGGAGATGGTCTTCCAATCTTTTGCAAACTGTTTCTTTGAGAAAGGTTCTGGTGTGAGCATTGCCCGGGGTCCCTGAGGCCCTTGGGAACTTTGACACACCAGAAGCCTAGTTTTGTGTATCGTGGATGGATTGCCTGTATGCTTCAGACATGCTTTGCTTGAAGGCCTGGTGATGTTTTAGACTTCAATACCACACAAGAGGGGGGTGATTTGTGTGGTACCCAATATTCGCTTAACTCAATTATAGAAGGACCTGGTTCTTCTATGTGTTCCAACTACTACTGTTTGCGAAATAATAAGTAAAGAAAATAAAGAACACAGAGATTTTTACTTGAAAAACACCTAGCTCAAAAGGTGAAAAACTACGACCTACTACTTAGTAGGATTTTCCCAAACTTCCACTAAAATCACTGAGTCAAAAACTGCATTTATAAAAACTCTTTTGTAAACCTAGGATTAACTCTAATCCTGTTGTAGCACACAGCCTCAACTGTTGTGACAACTTCAAGTTAACTCTAACTTGAACACTCTAAGTACCTAATACAATTTCTTCTATAAAAGTTGGAAGGTACAATGTAAAATCACCGACTACAATTGAACTAGAATAAAAGATATACACTTCGAACTAGTTCTTCTATCTGGTTCAAGTAGCTTCAGGATTGCACGCTTGAATCGCACATAAATTGCTTGTAAAATTGCCTTGGTATTTTGCACTCAATTCACGTTTAACTTCTGCTTATGTGCATTACCTGTAAAAGAGAACAACACTGATATTTAATGGGTTAGTAATTAGAGATTGACTAGGATACAGATGCTACTCTTCTATGGTAGAAGAGTTCTAGTTGATCTCATACTCTAACTCAATCCTCTTCCTAAACTGTGTTCTCTTCGCGTAAGGAGTCTTTCTCTCCTTATCCAATATGCAACCTTTTTTATCAGATCAGGAGATATTACTTCTGATAAGTTAGATTTATCTCCTTCACGTGCATCTCACATGCTTGGGTTGATCACGACTGTGCTTCACAAGATGGACCTGGTCCATGTCTGAGTTTCTTTTGTCAGTCTTCAAAACTTCACATTTACTTGGGCCAACAAATTTTCCCTTTTTGATGATGACAAAATCTGTGCTTTTTACTCACTTAGACCCTGTAAGAACTCAGCTTAACCATCAATACAAAGTTTAGAAAATTCACTTATCATCAAGGACCAGGTTAATTAGGTTATAAATATCACTTATTCAGAATATGTAAAGCACAATATCTCTTTCCCCTTTTGGCATCATCAAAAAGTTACATAAGCAAAGTGTGAGTCCCAGATTTTAATAAGTACTCATGGCCATTGGGGTAATTGCAAGTGCAATCATGGATAAATCATCAGTAATCAAGCAAACATATTTAAACTATCAAGAAAATATTAACATTCAACAAGAGCAAAAAAAAGTAGATATCATTGATAGAAGATATGTTGCTACCACAATCCACAACCAGAAAGCAAAAATATTCAAGCCATGAGCAAAAAGAAAGAAAAATCCCTAATTCGGGTCCCTGAAGGTACTAGACAGGTTCAGAATATAAAGGCTAGATTCCTAAGGCTTGGGGGAGCTAGAGGTTGGTTTTGGGCTTGGAGAAGATTCAGCATATTGTGAAGAATCCCTTCATTCTTCTCCTTCTCTTAGTAAGGTCAGTTCTGAGAGCATCCCTCTCAAATTCAACCTCTGCCAAACGAGCCTTTAGCCTAGCTATCTCAGCATCCTTGGACTCACTTTCCTGAACAAGAACCCTGACTTTAATGTTGATAGGTGTCTTCTTGGATGAACCAGGTTCATTTGGAATAGCATTGACTAAATAGTCACAAGCAAGCAAAGTATTAATGCCAAAGTAATACTTGCTTGTGGCCATTTCCTATTTCTTCAGAGGCACATTGCACCTATCAAGAACCGTAGTCAGAATAAAGCCATAGGGGGTGGCATGAGCCTTGGAGCCATTAATAACCCTATCCAGTAGCTTGATGATGAATGTAGGCCAGTTAATTTGCCTTCCACTTTCAAAGCACTCCATCAGAACTAAGTCCATATAATTTACAATATGCCTTCTCTCCTGCCTGGGCAGTAGGCACTTGTTGACAAACTCAAAAATGACTTTGTGATGTGGATTCATTTCACTCTTGTGCACAAACTTGGCCTCATTTACTTCTGCAACATCACAGAATCTCCTAGTGATTGTAAGGGCAGATGGAAGGGAATCCAGACTTGGCCATCTCTGTCTGGTGTAATCATCATATCCCTCAGTAGGGATGTCTAGAATTTCTCCCAGCTTCTATGCATCAAATGTCACTTGAACTCCTTTGACTTTGCTTGTAACTCTGCCATCTTTTACCTCAGCATTCGCCATGAATTCAATGATTTCATTTCTACCCAATCTCCCATCCATATGAAGGGCCATGTCCTTCCAGCCCTGAGCAGCTAGGGTGTCAACTAAATGAACCATGCCCGGTTCCACCAAATCTTTCAGCAATCTTCTCTTCAAAAAATTTCTTTTGCCAAACATGGCCAGCTTGTCTTGTTCACCATCAGACTTACTTTCTTCTTCACCACTCCATTCCTCATCTTCAGAAACTCTAACTTGTTTGCTTTTCACTGCAGACCTTGTCCTCTTGGCCAGTGAAGGTTCAGCAGCCTTAGACACAGATGAAGACTTCTTGGAAGAAGTCTTGGACTTTTTGGGCTTGGGGGTCTGAACCTCCATTGTTGTATGGTCCTCCTGATGGACCTGTTCCATCTCCTCAACATCAACAACTTAAGAGGAATCTGCAACCTTACCTTTTCCTTTATCTATCCTTTTCTTTTTACTTTCAGCCAAAGCCTTTTGTAGGTCACTCTCACTCTGCTTCACCCTACTTCTCATGGGTCTTCCCTTTGGCAAGGGAGTTTTAGTAGTTTTTGGGGAGGAAGCCTTTCATTTTTTGAAGGTTTAGTAGCACTGGGAGCTTTTGGTGTGGGAGTTCTCCTTTTCTTTGAATCGTAACTTGCACCTACCTTTTTCAGAAGGTCTGCTAGGGTCTCTTCAGTTGATGAACCAGGTTCATCTCCCTGTGAGCTTAGATTAACTATCCCCTCAACAGCCTCCCCTGAATCTCTTCCCCAGACTTCTTGCCACTTTCTTCAACAGTTTCCTACGCAACCCCACAAATAGCAGGTACAGGCAATTTAGTAGTGGGTGAGTAATCATCCACTCCTTTCTCTTTTCCCCTCACATCACCACATTCACCCTCTCTCTCCTTTTCTTTTTCAAATTTCTTTTTACCTACACTCCTTCCTAACTCAGGTAATTCCACATCCCTGATAGGCCCAAGCAAAACAAACCTATTTTCTAAATTTTCAACCAAAGAAGAACTTACCTTAGAAGGGGATTTTTAGCCTTCTCAGAGTCAGAAGACCCAGGCCCTTCCCCCTCACTAGCAGATTTGAATGAATCAGAATCAGAGTCAGAATTGGAATCTAAGGCCTAACTCGCCTTTAATTTCTCATTCAATTTCTTTGAAAGAGCACCAGATGCCACCAGTTTGCGAGCAAGCATTTTTACTCTCCTTCGCCTGGGTTGGGGAGTCGTGCTAGGTGGAGGAGGGGTAGATGAATCAGAGGGAGTAGGTTGTGGAGAAGTTCCAGGGTTGTCTTGTGGGTTCGTCATTATAGCTGATTTCTTGAGAGAATTGGTGAGTTAAACCTTTGGAGAAGAAAGCAATTGAGAGTGAGGAAGGTTTTTGACGGTTTTGAATTATAAGGGTGGCAGGAAGTAATAATGAGTATTTAAAGGGAAAGACTCATTTAATGGATAACGGTAGCTTTAGCAGTCAATTAGAGGTCTAATCAACCTGAAATTGCAGGTTGAACGAGCGGTTAGGCTTCCCTAGATTTTAGGCATTTTTGTGGTGAGAATTCTAATGAGAACGGAACTGGTTCAAAAACAAACGGATAGGATTTTCTAATGTTTTGAACAATGGTAGGATTCTGCTCATGATTTAAATATTTATATTTTTAATTGTGTAGAGTATAGAAAACATACCTTGGCATTCGGATGAACCAATACTAATAAACCAGGTTCTTCATTTAAAATTCTCTTGATCATGCCTCAATTTACCACAATAGAGAAAATTTTGTTAGAGATCAGTGAGTCATTTTAACACATGTCACAGGAGTATACTATTTACAGTATGAAGCTGAGTAAAAATTAATCTAGATATTTACACAAGTTCCAGATTTCCTAGCCAAAAAAATCATTTTTTCAATATTTTTTTTAATTGTTCATTCTGAGCTGGTCCCATTAGGTGATCTTAATCATCTCTAATTCTAACATGTTCCTTTCAAAGTTTTCTCTACTCAGTGCTTTAGTAAAGATGTCAGCAATTTGTTTATCAGTAGCACAGAATTCTATGGTAATCAATCATTTCTCATAGTTGTCCCTTAAGAAGTGATGTCTAACATCTATGTGCTTAGTCCTCTTATGATGAACTGGATTCTTTGTCATACTTATAGCACTAGTGTTTCACAAAAGATAGGTATGCAACCAACTTCAATGCCAAAATCTATCAGCTGTTGTTTGATCCACAGCAATTAAGCACAACAAGAGGCAGCAACAACATATTCAGCCTCAACAGTGGATAAGACCACTGAATTCTGCTTTTTAGAAGCCCATGATACAAGACATGAACCAAGAAAATTAGCCATACCTGAGGTGCTCTTCCTATCCACAACGAAACCTGCATAGTCAGCATCAGCATACCCCACTAGATTAAAATTACTACCTTTAGGGTACCAAAGATAAAGATCAGTAGTGTCTTTCAAATATCTCAGTATCCTCTTGACAACAATCAAGTGAGATTCCTTAGGATTTGCCTGAAAATGAGCACAAAGCCATACACAGAAAACTATGTCAGGTCTGCTAGCAGAAAGATACGAAAGTGAACCAATCATACCCCTATACAACTTCTGATCAATAGATGAACCAGGTTCATCTATGTCTAATTTAGTAGTTGTTGCAATGGGTGTGTCTATTTCCTTTGATTCATCCATTTTAAACTTTTTATTCAACTTTTTTGCATATTTCTGCTGATGGATCATGGTTCTATTTGGGTTTTGCTTGATCTGTAAGCCTAAGAAAAAGTTAATCTCACCCATCATACTCATTTCAAACTCACTCCCCATTAATTTGGCAAAATCCTTACTTTGTTTGTCAGCGGTTGCCCCAAAAATTATGTCATCAACATATATTTGTACCACAAGAAGATCCTTACCTTTTTCCCTCAGGAATAGAGTACTGTCAATTTTACCTCTTTTGTAGCCATGTTCAAGTAGGAATTTTGACAATCGTTCATACCATGCTCTAGTAGCCTGCTTGAGTCCATAAAGAGCCTTGTCTTCGTACACATGTTCTGAACACTCCTTGCTCTCAAACCCTAGAGGTTGTTTAACAAACACTTTTTCTTTTAGGTAGCCATTTAGGAAGGCACTTTTGACATCCATTTGATGAAGAGTGAATTCCATATGTGCTGCAAAGGCTATGAGGAGTCTTATTTCCTCCAGTCTTGCAATTGGAGCAAAGGTCTCATCATAATCTATACCCTCCTCTTGGTTATAACCTTGGACCACCAGTCTTGCCTTATTTCTTGTAACTGTTCCATCTTCATCAATCTTGTTTTTGAAGACCCATCTAGTGCCAATTACTGATCTATCCTTGGGTCTTGGAACTAGATGCCAAACTTGACTTCTCTCAAACTGATTGAGTTCATCTTGCATTGCATTTACCCAATCTGCATCCTGCAAAGGCTCAACAACATTTTTAGGTTCAATAAGAGATAACAAAGCATCAAAAGCACACAGATTCTTTAATTATGATCTAGTTTTAACTCCAAAGGTTGGATCAGTGATTACGTTCTCAATGGGATGAGGACTTTGATACTTGTGAGGTTTCACAACCAGCTGATTTCTGCTCGATGTTTCTCCCATGTTCTGTTGCTGAGGAATAGGGTCATGAACAGGTTCATTTAGGGGATTGATTTCAGTTCCTCTTTGTTCAGTTCCCCCTGTCAGGTTGCCTTGGATGGAATCACCTGTTCCATCACATGTTCCTTCTTTTGGTGCAACTTTAGCTTGAGCTGAGATTTCACTCAATTCTTTTACCAGCCCAATAGCTTCATCTGCATATTCTTGTCTCTCAGAAAGAATGTTAGTTTCATCAAAACTACATATACACTTTCTTCTGCACACAAAGTTCTTTTATTAAACACTTTATAAGCTTTTCTATGTGAAGAATACTCCCTCATCACTTCTGGGATCAAACTTACCTATGGAGTCCTTTCCGTTATTGTGCACAAAACACTTGCATCCAAATGCCCTAAGATGGGATATATTTGATTTTCTCCATTTAAGTAACTCATAGGGAGTCTTCTCTACAAGAGGTCTAGTCATGCATCTATTAATGATGTAACATGTAGTATTTACAGCCTCTGTCCTGAAGCTATGGGGCAGTTTACTAGAAAGAAGCATAGTCCTAGCCATATCTTCAAGAGTCATGTTCTTTCTTTCAACTACTCCATTTTGTTGAAGAGTCCTAAAGGCAGAGAAATTATGATCTATACCATGCTCATCACAAAATTCAGCAAACTTAGCATTTTCAAATTCAGTTCCATGATCATACCTGATTGATGCACGTTGATTACCTAGTTGTTTCTGAGTTTTCTAACAAAGGCAGTAAACATGTCAAATGCTTCTTCCTTAGATGTTAAAATAGTACCCAGGTAAACCTAAAATAATCATTAACAAGTACCATCATATATTTCTTACCACCTCCGCTCAATGTTCTCATTGGACCACAGAGATCCATATGAACCAATTCCATCGTCCTAGTTGTGCTTACCATTTTCTTGTTTTTAAAAGATGATCTTACATACTTCCCCCTTGCACAGGCCTCACAAACTTTGTCTTCCTTGAACTTGATGTTAGGTAACCCTATCACCAGGTCCTTGGAGACTAATTTGTTGAGTTGATTCAGACTTGCATGACCAAGTTTTTTGTGCCATAGGAGGGGATCATTGTCCAACACACTCAAGCAAGTAAGTTCATTTTCTAAAAGAGTGGACAAATCTACAATGTAAATATTGTTAACTCTTTTTCCCTGCAAAACAATCTTGTCAGTGGAAAGATTAATCAGATAGCATTTGGTAGAGGTAAATGCTACAAGGTTACCTCTGTCACACAGTTGTGATACACTAATTAGGCTATATTTCAAGTCATCTATCAAGTAGACATTCTCAATGAAATGTGAGTCTGTCTTACCTACCTTTCCAACCCCAATAATCTCACCTTTATTCCCATTTCCAAAGGAGACATTACCTCCTTTTAAGTCCTCAAGTGAAAGGAACTGGCATTTTCTTTTGCATTACATTCATTTTTGTAATGACCAATCTTGCCACATTGTGTGCAGATTTTGTTTTCAAGAAGAGTGATGTACTTGCTTTTGGGGTCCCACTTAGGTGTTTGGGTCCCATAGCCAAGTCCTCTCTTGTTGCTACTGTGGTGTTCTTGTAGCCAGGATAGTGCATCAGAGGATTTATTCCATTTTCAAGTTTTATCTAGTTCGTGCTTCACCTTGCCTAGTTCTTCTTTTAGGACTCTTATCTGCTCACCTTTCTTGCACAACTCATCCTTCATCTTTCCTAGATTTACTTTTAAGGTGAGATGTGTGTGATCAGCTTTCTTCTTACCTGTTCCTAATTTCAGTTTTAAATTTTCAAACCTAAGTTCTAAGACACTGGTGTCAAGTTCAAGTACCTGGTTCTTCAACTCAGCATTTTTACTATCACTCTCACTAGCCCTAGATTCTAAATTTTTGCACTTGGCTTTTAGGATAACATACTCCCTAGACAGTTGTTCCTTCTCATTGTTTATTACCTCAGACTCATCGATGAAGTCTAGCAATAATTCAGATAACCTTTCTTTAGACAAAAATTGTATCTTGTCTTTGAGATAAATTACACTTACATCTTGTTCATCATCTGATTCTCCAATGGCCATAAGTGCTTGTTCATCTACAGCTTCATCTTCTGAATCCTTATCTGATGTTTCTCCCCAAGCAGCAACCATAGCCTTTGTTGATCCTTTGTTCCTTTTGGGTTGAACCTGTTCGTTCTTCCTGTTCCTTTGTTCAGCCATTTCCTTCTTCCGTTCAATTTCCCACTGAGGATAATTCTTGATCATGTGGTCAGTTTTGCCATATTTGTAGCAGCCCTCGTTGGTCTATTTCTCAGGAGCCCTTGGTTTGTTGAAGGTTGTACCTCTTGAAGAACCCTTTCCTCTCATCAGGTACTTCTTGAAATACCTTTTGATCATGGCCATTTCGTCATCCTCTAGATTTGCACCTTCAGCTATTCTGAGAGCCAGACTCCTTTCCTTTTTGGGTGCATCCATTTTCATGGTTTGCCTTCTCAGTTCATAGGCAGTGAGATTTCCAATCAGTTCATCCAACTTGAGAGAAGTAATGTTCTTTGATTCCTAAATAGCAGTGATTTTGCTTTTCCAAGTTACTGGTAAGACCTTTGTCAAGATTTTTTCAACCTTGTCTTCTTCAAGGATAATTCTTCCAAGAGATTTAAGTTCATTTGTTAGTGTTGTGAACCTTGTGTACATCTCCTGGATAGTTTTTCCTTCCTTCATGATGAAATTCTCATATTGAGAATATAATGGTGTTTCTCTTGATCTCTTTACTTGAGGAGTTCCTTCATAGGCCACTTATGTCCCATATCTCCATAGCAGTGGTACAGCTTTGAATCATGTTGTACTCGTCTGGACCTAGTCCACACACAAGACATTTATTGGCCTTGGCATTCTTTTCCCATTTCTTCAAATCTTCAACAGTGCAATCAGCTCTTGTCTTTGGCACGTCCACTCCTTCAGCATTCTTCTTTGTAGTAGCTAGGGGACTATCTGTGACTATGTCCCAAATTTCATACTCTTCTCCTATGATGTAGTCTCTCATCCTGTGCTTCCACCAAGAATAGTACTGACCATTAAAGAGTGGGGGCCTACCAGTGGATTGCCCTTCCCAGTTTCCAGGTGGTGCACTTATCTTGATATGTTCCTAAGGTGTTAGCCTTTTCAAGGATAACCCGTTCTGATACCAATTGATGTTTTAGACTTCAATATCACACAAGAGGGAGGGTGATTTGTGTGGTACCTAATTTTTGCTTAAATTGATTATAGAAGGACCTAGTTCTTCTATGTGTTCCAACTACTACTATTTGTGGAATAATAAGTAAAGAAAATAAAGAACACGGAGATTTTTACGTGGAAAACCCCAAGCTCAAAAGGTGAAAAACTACGACCTACTACTCAGTAGGATTTTCCCAAACTTCTACTAAAATCACTGAGTCAAAAACTACATTTACAAAAACTCTTTTGTAAACCTAGGATTAACTCTAACCCCGTTGTGGCCTACAGCCTCAACTGTTACGACAACTTCAAGTTAACTCTAACTTGAACACTCTAAGTACCTAATACAATTGCTTCTATAAAAGCTGGAAGGTACAATGTAAAATCACCTACTACAATTGAACTAGAATAAAAAATAGACACTTGGAACTGGTTCTTCTATCTGGTTCAAGTAACTTCAGGATTGCACGCTTGAATCACACATAAATTGCTTGCAAAATTGCCTTGCTATTTTGCTCTCAATTCACGTTTAACTTCTGCTTATGTGCATTACCTGTAAAAGAGAACAACACTGATATTTAATGGGTTAGTAATTAGAGATTGACTGGGATACAGATGCTACTCTTCTATGGTAGAAGAGTTCTAGTTGATCTCATACTCTAACTCTATCCTCTTCCTAAACTGTGTTCTCTTCGCGTAAAGAGTCTTTCTCTCCTTATCCAATATGCAACCTTTTTTATCAGATCAAGAGATATTACTTCTGATAAGTTATATTTATCTCTTTCATGTGCATCTCACATATTTGGGTTGATCACGATTGTGTTTCACAAGATGGACCTGGTCCATGTCTGAGTTTCTTTTGTCAGTCTTCAAAACTTCACATTTACATGGGCCAACACCTGATTTTTAGGTTGATATTGGGCCTTCTAAGGCTCCTTATAGTGTAATGAATAGCTTTGTGTAATTCATTCATATTGGTCTGTAATAATGTAATAATTCTTGTAAAAACAGATATGGGGTTATTAGTAAAAGCTGAGGAGGGATTTTATATATATTTGTCAGGTTCAAGTAGAAATCCTATAGGTTATTGTGTGAATGTTACTGCTCGCCTAGAAATCATGCCTATAGGATCTTGTCTCACCATTTGTAATCCAGAATTCTCATACTCTGGCATTCTAGAAATCATGCCTATAGTTTGTTTTTTCAATTCTGCATCAAGAATCCTTGTTCTACGCATATTCTGAATCTCAATGTGCATTAGAGATCATGTATATAGGATCTTCTTTATGTAAATTACTGAACTTGCCTGGCAATTTGTTAATGTCTCTGCCCACATAGATTCCATGCCTATAGGAGATATATAAAAAATCAGTTTTCTACAATTGAGATATCATGTCTGTAGGATATAAAATCAGTTTATGCAATTTAGATACCATGCCTATAGGATTCTGCTCTGGTCCTCACTTAGGCAAGCCTGTAGGGTAATTAAGAATTTTGGGTCTAAAAACTGTGATTTTTTGTTGCTTGGAATATGCCCAGATTTAGAATATTAACAAAATCAGTAGGCAAACTGATAGGTACTGCTACTCGCTTTAATAAAGCTGTTATGTTATATTCTATTTATGCTCATCTAGATATCATGCCTATAGGGTCTTAAATTGATAAAATTCTCTGTTTGAATTGCTTGCATTTGCTGTTTACTTGTGGAGGTTAACATGAGCCTTTATTTGCTTCTTATGTGACAGTCCAATCTGAACTATTGTTTGTCGCTTAGCTTTCTCATTTTTAAGAAACATAGGTAAGTCTAGAACTATCCAAAGTAGAGGTCCTAAACACCTCCAGGACTATAGGTAAGGGATGGGTAGTGCACGCATAAGGTACGCATTAGAAGCTGCTAGAACGCTTAGGTAGCAACTAAAAGATAGTAATTGGGTAGTAAAGGAGATGATAACTTATGCGCTAATGCTTTGTGTAACACCCCAAATTGGGGAAAGTTACCAAGTATTGCATGGAAATGATCCTATAGGCTAAAAAAGCTAGGACCCCTTTAACGTAATTTGTCTAAATTATTTTCCATAAGACTAATTCGCTTAATTGAGTTTGGTCGGGACCCACAATTGTGGACCTCGAGGGGTGCCTAACACCTTCCCCTCAAGGTAATTTCGATCCCTTCCCCGATCTCTGATGATATAAACTGGTTTCATGAGTTATTTGCTTTAGGTGACCTAATGCACCTTAATCCGTTAGGTGGTGACTCTTTAAATCTCTTACCAATCCCAAAAGGAAAGAAGTTGTCCCAAAAATATCGAAACCCGAACTCTGCGAGGAAAAAGGGGACGCGACAATTGGGCTGCGTACCGCAGCATGTTGTTACTGATTCATGATTATGTGAGGCCGAGGGACGAATCAATTATGCCACGAGGTGGCTTGTTATAGCTCTTGGATTGTAAGAGCCCCTCCGGAGTTTGCACAACCCTAGTGAACGCGGGTACCCTGAGTGAGTGATATGATGTTTTGCCCGATGGGCTGTTCTTGATTCATGTTATGCCCGAGGGGCTGTTTATGAGTGATTGTGAGGTATGCCCAAGGTGCTGTATATGAGTGACTGTGAGGTTTGCCTAAGGGGCTGTTTATGATTAATGTTTGCCCGAGGGGGTGTTCACGAGTGATGTTTCACCCTAGGGGCTGTTTATATTTTCATCATTTTTACGCATTGTTTCATCACTTTGTTTGAAAACTGTTGAAAGATGTTTTAAACGGTTTTACAGAAACTGGATTCAAATGAGCTGAGTTGATTCAAAACCCTAATTTTAAAAGTCTACTGTATTCTACTGAGATTTTATGATATGAATTGTATATGTTTTATTGCCAGTCACTACTGCTCAGTCTTTATTTACTTTTATTACTTACTGAGTTGGCGTACTCACATTACTCCCTGCACCTTGTGTGCAGATCCAGGGGTTGCTGGACACGCTAGCGAGCATTGATTTCATCCGTCGCGGATCTATGGAGTTAGCAAGGCAGCTGCATGGAGATCGCAACCCTGCTCTTCTTCCTCCTATCTTCATATAGATTGTTATTAGTTATTTTCCAGACTGTATATGTCTTAGCATTATCGGACAGTCCTTGGTAGATGCTCATGACTAGTGACACCCTGATGTCGGGCTTTTCTTTCTGCACTTTGTTATTCAAATTTATCTTATGAAGTTTTATTAATTAAATAGCTTGAAGAAATCTTTATTTTGAAATATTGTGTTGTTTTGGTAAAAGAGTCGGGTTGTCTAGTTTCACGTTAGGCGCCATCACGACATGGTAGATTTGGGTCGTGACACACACACACACATATGTATATATATAATTGAATTAAATTGTATTAATACAACTTAATATAATTGGATACAATTTAATATTGGATATAGATCCAATTATATTGAGTTGTATCCAATTATATTAAGTTGTATTAATACAATTTAATTCAATTATAGTAATTTTTAATCGAATATAATTGAGTTTCAATTGATCTACCGATGAAGTATCCGAGCAAAGTACTAATAAGGTGATCGAGAATAAAACATTCAAGACTGTGTCGATTTTATACATCTTGGAGCATCTAGTCACTCATTATACTGGAGCATCTAGTCACTTAAACTCCAAGATTTGTTTCTTATTTAGTCACCGATCAAGCATTCGAGCATGAACAGTTGAGAGTAAATCATCAATGCTAGTCATATATATGTAAGTGTAAATTATCGAGTTTAATTGATATAGTCGTTGTATCCAACATGCTATATAGCTTAATTGATATAGTCGTTGTATCCAGTTGCTTTAGTCGGTCGGTAACTTAATTTAAAACACCATATTCTCCAATTGTGTGATTTAATATAGCACTACATCTTTTATATATATATAGCTTATATACTATACACTTTGTGTGTGTGTATGTGTGTGTATATATACACACACTATACTATACTATATGTACATATTATATAGCTTATATACTATACACTTAGTATATACATATACATCTTATATATAGTTTTATAAGATGTAGTGCAACAACTTAAGTATAATATAGCACTACATCTTATAGAACTATATATATATATATATATATATATATATATATATATTTGTTGAGGGACCACTATTTCCCTTGTCATGAATATTTCTTTTGACTTTTGCGACCAATTTACTTAATTTCGATG
Organism: Nicotiana sylvestris; assembly: GCF_000393655.2. NCBI lineage: Eukaryota > Viridiplantae > Streptophyta > Magnoliopsida > Solanales > Solanaceae > Nicotiana > Nicotiana sylvestris. The sequence goes on from NC_091062.1 coordinate 77,569,305, forward strand.
GATTTTGATCGATTTTTTTTCGACCAATTTTGGTTGGTATTCTGTGGATGAATTTTGACAGTTTTCTAGCAGTGTCCTATTGATCATTGCATTCTTTTTTACCACAAAATAGATAATTGGAAAACATTTCGCGGATGTGCAAAGCATACCAATGGAAAAGAGTTGCCATAGGTATTGGTTGATAGCACAAAAAAATTGTCTAAGATATAATGAATCATCTGAACGCCACTTAGATGTTACGCAGTATAACCAGAACCACGCCTATTGGATTCATATAGGCAACCCCTACTAATTTATAGTTGAGGATAGTTAATTGATGGATGAACTCAAGCCAATCCAGTAATAAAATATTATTACTGGATTTGTCTTTTTTTGGTAGTCCACAATATTTAATTTTTTCAAATATCAAGAAGGAATTAACTTCTTCTTTTCAAAGTTGTCTTGGAGTAAAGAGCCTAGGAGTAGTTTGTTATATTTCTAAGGAGCAAATTAAGGTTAATATGGTCAATTTTATTATTAGTTAATGTTAAAAAATGAATTCCTTAGTATGTTAAAAAAGAGCCAAAAAATTATTTAAAGTGAACAGAAGTAATTATATTATATACTATTTAGTAAGAAGTAAGCATTAAAAGGGTTGTGCTTTATTCAAAAAGTCGTTAGACCTGTCACCTTCTATTTCTGAGTTCTGGAGTGTCGTTGGGTGAATACGCACACTCGACTACATTACTAGTCTTATGGATTAAAAAATAATAATAATATATAAAACCAAAAGAAATCACATATTGACGTATCTAATTAATTTACACAAATAAAACCAAAAATTCCTTGAAAGAAAGACGTTTTAGTGCACCAATTAGCTCATAATATCTTTTTGGTCTAATGTACCTTGCATTTGATGATATAGTTCAAATTATTCTATGAACTTAAATTTAGTAAAATTTAAATGCCTACACCAACTTGGAGGTATGTGTAGTATGTGTGGAGCTTTGTGGTGTGGGGGTTGGGAGGAGGGGGGGAGGTGCCCATTTAGCGAGGAAATTACATTGTGTTTATGAAGTTTAAAAAAATGATGCATATATATTAAATGTTGAATCCATTTTATTTTTGTGTTTATATTTTTATATTTTTTAAATATTGTTACAGAATGAACCTAGACACTGTACACAATGAACATAGACTGTTTTTTAGTAATTTATATAACCTATATATAGGTAGCAGATTTGTAGGAATCTTTTTTATTTCTTTCCTTAGTTAGCACCTGATGTTTATGTATATATACATGTATCACTACATGGAATAATATACCAATTTGATTCTTCCATACCTTGTTAATTACATGGTATCAGAGCCACATTTGTGGCTTCGCTGCAGTTGATTTTGTCTCGCCGGAGTTGACCAAAACTTTCCAGCAGACATGTGAGGTGCGTGTGTGGTCCATTCTCTATCCAGTTTTTTCTCCAAGATCAGCTTGCTTATCTTCAATCGATTGTTGGTAACAAAACCTTATTTTCGTGAAGAACGGACTCGGACAAGGTTGTATTACACCAATTTTGGTCAGGTTTGAATTCTTCTACTATTTTGTTTGTTTTTGGGATACTGAAGTAGTCGTGGAACAATACTCATGCATCTGATTGCTTGTTTGTGAATTGGTATTTGTTGGGTCTTCCTTGTAAGACACTTTGTTACAATTTAAGACTTGATATTATCTGTTGAGTCCTCCCTTATCAGAAACTTTGTTGGTCTCTTATTTTATTTGATTTGGGGACAGATTTATTTGGTTCTCTGATTGAGTGGATTATTGGAGTGGAGTTCTGTTAAATAGATTGTTGACTTTGTGTCTACGAGAGATTTATTTTGGTATCTTTTAGCTTTATGGACCTCTACTAATTTAATCGGTTTGTTATTCAAAGAAAAAAAAAATGGTAAAGAATAATAATGCAACAACTCCTAGTCCAACAATCTTGGTTTCAAATGAGTTTCTAAAATTCCTTCAATCATAAATCAATTAAGGAGTCTTCTTCAGTTACTGCCTTGGCTGGGTCAGATAAAATATGTCTTATCACCTCTTCTAATAAATGGGTGATCGATTCAGGTGCCACAAATCATATGACAGGTAATCTAAATATTTTTCTAGCTTTCTCTCACACAAAGCACCCTCTCCGGTTACTGTAGCTGATGGATCAACTTGTAGCAGTGTTGGATCTAGGACTGTTAAACCAACTTCCTCTATTACCCTATCATTTGTATTAAATCTACCAAACTTGGCCTTTAACTTGATTTATGTTAGTAAAATCACCAAAAACCTTAATTGTTGTGTTGTATTTTTTTCCGATCATTGTTTGTTTCTAGATCTTACAACAAAACAAGTTATTGGTAAAGGATATTTATGTAGTGATCTCTACATCCTTGATGAATGGGAGCCACAGTCTATTGCATGCTCTAGTGTTCCGTCTCCCTTTAAAGCACATTGTCGACTGGGACACCCCTCTATGCTTTTGTTGAATAAGTTTTATCTTCAGTTTCAGAATATTTCTTCATTGGATTGTGAGTCATGTCGATTTGCAAAACACCATCGCATCTCGCTAAGTCCAAGGGTTAATAAATGAGTTGAGTCAGCTTTTGAGTTAATTCATTCTGATGTTTGGAGACCATGTCTTGTTGTTTCCAAAACTGGGCATAAGTATTTTATCACCTTTGTAGATGATTTTTCTCGAATAACTTGGATTTACTTTATGAAGAGTCGCTCTGAAGTTTTTACTCATTTTTCTGCCTTTTGTGCTAAAGTCAAAACTCAATTTAACGCTTCGGTGTGTATTCTAAGGAGTGATAATGCTAAAGAATACTTGTCAGAGTTATTTCAGTTGTACATGAGACAGTATGGTATACTACATTAGTCTTTATGTGTTGATATACCCTCTCAAAATGGAGTTGCTGAGAGGAAGCATAGGCATCTACTTGAGACAGCTCGGGCTCTTTTGTTCTAAATGAAGGTTCCTAAAAAGTTCTAGGCTGATGCGTTCTCTACGACTTGCTTTCTGATTAATCACATGTTGTCTACTGTGTTTGATGGTAATGTGCCTTACAGTATTCTTTTTCCAAACAAAGCGTTATTTCCGGTGGAACCTTAGGTATTTGGAAACATATGTTATGTTCGAGATATTCCACCATCTGTTACCAAGTTGGATCTCAAGGCATTGAAGTGTGTTTTCCTTGGCTATTCTCTCCTTCAGAAGGGGTATCAGTGTTATTCTACTGAATCTGGCAAATATTTAGTGTCAACTGATGTGGTATTTTTAGATAATACACTATTCTTCTATGTTCCTCCCATTTTTACAAGTCAGGGGGAAGAAGAGTGGCTAGTATATCAGGTTACTCGTACTTTGACAAAACAACAAAATGAAGTTCCTCCATTTCCTAGTTCTATAGAGCACCAATCTACTACTTTGCCTTCAGCACCTGCTCCAACTGTGTTGGCAAGACCGCCAATTTTTCAAGTTTACTCGCGAAGTCAATAGACAAATGATACATGTTTTGCACCAGTTCCTTCGTCAACAGTTCCTGCATCATCAGATTTGCTGCCACCTGACCCTCCAAAAAACCTTGACCTTCCAATTGCTCTTCGCAAAGGTATACGTACTTGCAAATCCACATATTCTATTGCTAATTTTGTTTCTTACGACCACTTGTCTTCTATATCTAGATCTTTGATTGTGTCTCTAGACTCTGTTTCTATACCCAAAATGGTTAAGGAGGCTTTGAATCATCCTGGATGGTCTGAAGCAATGATTCAGGAAATACATGCCTTAGAGAAAAACCACACTTGAGATTCAGTGGATTTACCCAGTGGAAAGAAAGTAGTGGGATGCAAGTGGGTCTTCACGGTCAAAGTTAATCCTGATGACTCTGTGGCGAGACTTAAGGTCATACTTGTGGCTAAGGGGTATGCTCAGACTTATGGGATGGATTATTCAGACACTTTCTCTCCGGTTGCCAAACTTACTTATGTCTGCTTGTTCATTTCTTTAGTTGCTTCTAAGAATTGGCCTTTGCATCAATTGGATATTAAGAATGCTTTTCTTCATAATGATCTCCATGAAGAGGTATATATGGAGCAACCACCTAGTTTTGTTGCTCGGGGGGGGGTATGGGAAGGTTTTTCATTTGAAGAAATCCTTATATGGCTTGAAGTAGAGTCCCCGGACTTGGTTTGGTAAATTTAGTGAAGCAATTCAAGAATTTGGGCTGAAAAAAGAGTAAATATGATTATTCTATCTTTTACAAGAATCAACAGCTGGATCTATTATCATTGTTGTATATGTTGATGACATTGTTATCACAGAGAGTGATTATGTAGGAATCTCTTCTCTCAAGTCTTTCTTGCATACTAAGTTTCATACAAAAACCTAGGGACAACTTAAATACTTTTTGGGAGTAGAAATAACTAGAAGCAAGAAGGGAATTTTTCTATCTCAGAGAAAGTATATTCTTGACTTACTAGCAGAAACTGGTAATTTGGCTGCCTAGCCAGTACTCCAATGGTTCCTAATTTGCATCTTATGAAAGATGATGGCGATCCATTTAATGATCCAAATAGATGCAGGAGGTTAGTTGGGAAATTAAACTATATCACTATGACTCGTCCAGATATTGCTTTTGGAGTGAGTATGGTTAGCCAGTTCATGTCCGGGCCCACAGTTAAACATTGGGAGGCTTTGGAGCAGATCATATGTTACTTAAAAGGAGCTCCTAGACTTGGCATATTATACAGCAATCACGACCATTCTCGCATTGATTGTTTTGCAGATGTAGATTGTGCTGGATCCAAGATTAATAGAAGATCTACTACTGGTTACTGTGTATTTGTTGGTGGAAACTTGGTATCATGGAGAAGTAACAAATAAAATGTTATATCTAGGTCCAGTGCAAAATCCGAGTATAGAGCTATGGCACAATCAACAAGTGAGATAATGTGGATACATCATCTTTTAATTGTGTTAAAGCATCCTACTCCATCAAAAATATGGTGTGATAATCAAGTTGCACTCCATATTGCCTCAAATCTAGTATATCATGAAAGAACCAAACATATTAAAGTTGACTGTCATTTTATTCGTGAGAAAATTCAGGAGAACTTGATTTTCACTGGCTACGTGAAGACAAGAGAGCAGCTAGCTGATTTGTTCACTAAAGCGTTGAATGGCACTCGAGTTGATTACCTTTGTAACAAGCTGGGCATGGTCAATATATATGCTCCAGCTTGAGGGGAAGTATTACAGAATGAACCTAGACACTTTACACAATAAACATAAATTGTTTCTTAGAAGTGTACATAACTCATAAATAGATAGCAGATTTGTAGGAATCTTTTTTATTTTTTTCCTTAATTAGCACATGATGTTTATGTATATATATATGTATCACTACATGGAATAATATACCAATTTGATTCTTCCATACCTTGTTAATTACAAATACCTTCGTGAAAATTCTGCCTCAAATGTGTTGAGAAAACATAGATAAGAAGGGACGAGTTCATGGAAAAAATGGGTAGTTGGGGGAAATGTGGAAAAAGAGAATAAGCATCAAATAGGTATGTTATAAAATTATGTGCAAATCCGACCTTAGCTCAGGATCCGCAGCTAATCCTTAGGTCACTGGTTCGAATCCGGTAGGTCGGATGATTCTTTTGCTTCTCTTTTTTTGTTAAAGTTATCATTTAGTGTATATGGAGGTTCTCAAGCTAAATGACAAAGAACACATGCATGTTCTCAAGCTAAGATTGAGTAGTCTTAACCCTATTACAAGTCTCTATGTGAATGTGAATAAAATGAAATATGAATAATGACAGTGTGATAGATACTATGAACGGAATCCAATTTACATCATTAAAATTTTTACAAAAAACTTGCAATATTAAAGATTATAATAAGAATAATCTAATCATTGGACTTATTGTAATCACCATGTCCCATCTTTGGTTGGCAATAATTAATCCTCCAGCAAGGGACCAACCGAAGAGAGTGATATATTAATTCACTGCAATCACGTGGAGTTTGACAGTTTTCTCAAATCAATGAGATTGATGAATAGCTCAAGTATTTATAGCATAGTGCAGGCTGAGTTAGCAATTTTAGCTAAGAATGGACTGAGATAAATTAAAGGAAAAACCAACAAAGAATGGGTAGGAATTATTCATCTAATTTTTCAGGTTACAATCTCATAAGATAAGGAAATGCTAAAGAGAATAGAAAGTTAAAACAGCAGTTTTATTTGGCAAACGGAAATATGATATAGAAAACAGAATATAAGTCCGAGTATAGTAAAACTATCATAAAATAATATTTTTTTTAAAAAGTAATACTATCACATGTTTTATAAAAACTGAAAGTAAATCGTAAAACAGTCTTTGTGCTTGAAAAACGAATATATGGAGCGATACCCTTAACAGAGATTACCAACCATTCGTGCAGTAGATATGAGAGAGGTTTAGTTGTTGGAGCAGCAAGATTGCATGTTTACAAAGTGCATCACCCATACCATTATTACCGTGATAATATGATCACCAGATTCTTCATAGAACCTAAAATTGACATTGAATAGATAAACATGGCCACAAATCATATGATTTCGATTTTCTTCCTTGTAACGGTGCTGATTTCATCTGTCTCTGCAACAAACAGTACCTCAAGAAGGCAAGACATCCTCGAAGCTATTGATGAGATGAGGAGAGCCAACTATTTCACCTTTGTAATATGGCCCCTGCAGACCTTATTCAAGGAGACATCACTTCTTGATGCCAAAAGACAAGACACTTTCACAAATCTTAATCCTGGAAAACGAGGTCGCAGATTTCCTGCTCCGACATTCCGATCCACACCATCACCATTGTTTTTCGACCACCTCAAACACTGCCAACAGGCTCCATAATTCCAACTTCCAAACCCGACCTTGTTCTGAAGGTGATCAATTCTGGAAACATGCGTATCTTTCTCAACAATGCCCGAATAGTTAGTCCAAATTAAATATATGTCGTAAAAGTGCTTCCATCAGATGCCATGGCATTGATCAAGTCCTGCAGGAAGCCACCCCCTTCAACTCTTCCTATGTATCCACCTTGTCATAACGTTACAAATCCAGCCTTTTGGGCTAACAGCATCACCTCCTGTCATGTCACCACCATCAGTAAGTAGCAGTATTAATCCGGTTCTATCACCTCTGAATTCTGGTGCTCAATATCCTCCAGTAGCTTGGAGTAGCCATGTAGGAATAACTAGGCTTATCTGGTTGCTGGTGGCCCTGAAGTTCTCTCTTTGATTGAAACTTAGAATTCAAGTTGAAGCAAAGAATGAGAGCAAATTTGTACATGGAGGCCGGGCTGTATATATATATATATATATATTGCTTATGGTATATATATATATATATATATATATATATATATATATATATATATACACACACAAGATTTGTTGTTTTAAGTATTAAACATTTTGTATTCTTGCATTATTTTGAAATTCAACGCGGAATGATTTGAAGTTACTGTTTGCAAAAAGAAAGGACGTTTTAGGGCCCAAAAGACTACTACCAATTAACTGAATAATATGTGAAAATGGCGTGTAGTAGCCACTAAATAAGGGTGTATTTAATTTTTATCCACTATTTAAAATGCTTATCAAAAATAGCCACTACTAAGGGGGAAAGACACAATTACCCTTTCTCTATTTCTTGTATAATCCCAAAATCGACGAAAACCCTTATTTCATTCCTTCATCTTCTCTGTCATCTTCTGTCATCTTCATCTTCATCTTCTCTGTCATCTTCTGTCCTTCATCTTCTCCGTCATCTTCTCCGTCATCTTCGTTTTTCTTTATTTGTAAGTTGGTTCAATGCCGTGTGAAGTATGTGTGAAATTTCAAAAATTAGCATTATATGTTGATTCAGTGTAGTATATTTTGTGTGATTCTGTTTTTGATAAATTTTTAGTGTGTGAAATTTGAAATGTGTTTGTGGTTGATTCAATATATTTGATTATGTAGGTATATTTCATAAAAATAGTCGTAGAAATTCATAAGCTTACTGATTATGAATTTTCAGTTAACTGTGTTCATTAAATGTAAAGAAGAAACGACATTAAATTTTGTAGTTGGAATTCAAAGTTAAGGACTGATTGTCCTTAACTTTTGCACATGAAACTTGAAGTTAAGGACAAAGTGTCCTTAACTTTGGATGTTGAAAGTATATGTTAAGGACTGTATTTCCTTAACCTATGCACTTACAATTTAAAGTTAAGGACTGATTGTCCTTAACTTTTGCACATGAAACTTGAAGTTAAGGACAAAGTGTCCTTAACTTTGGATGTTGAAAGTATATGTTAAGGACTGTATTTCCTTAACCTTTGCATTTACAATTTAAAGTTAAGGACTGATTGTCCTTAACTTTTGCACATGAAACTTGAAGTTAAGGACAAAGTGTCCTTAACTTTGGATGTTGAAAGTATATGTTAAGGACTGTATTTCCTTAACCTATGCACTTATAATTTAAAGTTAAGGACTGATTGTCCTTAACTTTGGATGTTGAAAGTATAAGTTAAGGACTGTATTTCCTTAACCTTTGCATTTACAATTTAAAGTTAAGGACTTATTGTCCTTAACTTTTGCACATGAAACTTGAAGTTAAGGACTAAGTGTCCTTAACTTTGGAAGTTGAAAGTATAAGTTAAGGACTGTATTTCTTTAACGTTTGCACTTAAAATTTAAAGTTAAGGATTGTATTTGCTTAACTTTTAAACTTGAAATTTTAAGTTAAGTCCTAATCTTTGTTTGTTTTTCCTTCTTTTCTAGTGTTATAATGGAAGGCGATCATTTTTTTGATTTTGACGATTGGCGTAATTTTCTGGTATATTGGAAAGGAGATTTTCAATATAAGGAAACAATTAAAAGTTTTCTGTCGAATGGCCAATGGAAGAAATTGAGGGAAAATATTTTTGGCAACTTCTTCAGATTACAAAGTGTGAAGTTCTCGGGTAAACTTATGCACTGTGTATTGCTTTCTGAAATTGTTAGTAATGAACCTGATTCGATGACCTTCAAGGTATTTGACCGCGATATTAAGTTTACTCGTGATGCATTCCATATTATTACTGGTTTGAAGTCTTATTCGTCGCTTGACATGAAAGGTTTAAATGAGAAAGAGAATAGGCTTTTAAGAGTCTATTTCCCTGGAAAGGACAAAATTGAGTTGGCTGATTTGTATAGTTTTATTTCTAGTCGCCCACATGGTACAACTTCATCATTTGCTGGCAGTGATGATGATGCTTTGAAGTTGGCAACACTCTATTTTGTTGAGTCGGTTTTGATGGGCAAGAGGAAAAATAGGAATGTGTCGGAGCAAATAATGAAAATTATTGACGATGATGCACTTTGCGCTTCCTTCAACTGGGGCTCTCTTGCTTATGAAACGCTATTAAAATCATTGAAGAGTTTCTTGAAATCAAATGAGAATGATGTTCAGAAGGAGAAAGAGAAAGAAAAAGATATTGATAGCTACACTTTAGTTGGCTTTCCTTTTGCGTTTTGTGTCTGGATTATGGAAGTACTTCCTATTTTCCAAGAGAAACAATTTGTGAACTTCAAAGAAGTTGGTTATCCTCGAATGTTATGTTATTCTGAAATGAAGTCTCCACAATTTGATGCTCTTTGTAGAAAATATTTCCATAATAAAAAAGTAAGTTAATGTAATTACTATCTCTTTTTTTGTTTATTTGTTTTAGTTATGTATACTTATGTTTAGTTTTTCTTATATAATAGGTGTTTAAGTTGATTGAGGTGTCACCCTTTATTCCCGTGGAAGAAGAAGATACACAGCCTCTTTGTGTGGAGGAGCCAGTTTCACAAGATCAAGGCTCAAGGTCTTCTTCCACACAATTTGACGAAGGCGTACTTAAGGAAATTGTTAGAGTATGTGTTTCTGCCTTTGAATAGTATTAGTTTTTTATTTGATTATTTCTTGCTTACGAACACCTTTTTTTATATTATGTTTTTTGATTCAGAGATTATCAGAGAGTTTTAAGAAGGATTTGCAAGCAGAAGTTACCAGAGTTAATCAGAAAATTGTTGTATCAGAAAAAAGATTGAGAACGAAATCAAGGTAATTTCAGTTAGTCCAACTTTAGGATTTTGTGTCCTTAAATTTTGAACTTAGAATTGAAAGATAAGGACTTCTTGTCCTTAACTTTTGAACTTTGAAATGAAACTTAAGGACATCATGTCCTTAAGTTTTGAACTTGGAATTCAAAGTTAAGGACTTCTTGTCCTTAACTTTTGAACTTGGAGTTCAAACTTAAGGATTGCATTTCCTTAAGTTTTGAACTTTAAGTTCAAACTTAAGGACTGCCTGTCCTTAAGTTTTAAACATGTCCTTCTCTTTGTAACTTAGTTGCTTTCTCAGGATTTAAAGAAAACTCTAGGATCAAAGCTTGATACTTTGATGAACATGTTTGGGAAAGCTGATCAGATGAACACAGATAGAGAATCTAGTGTTCCAATTAGAAAATATGGAGTTGATGATCATTGTCGTGCTACTGAGCGTACTGGCATATTCAACCAAGATGCAGGTGGTGTTGAACGTGATTATATGGATGTGCATGCAGAGGGTCAGTATGAAAGAGAATTTAGAGATGCACATCTAGATGATGAAACTGAAAATGTTACTGATATTGGGAAAGGTTAGTTATAGATTTTTATTTTTATTTTCGTTGAAATGTATATTCAATAGATTAATACATATAAACTATGCATGTGCATGCAGAAGTTTGTGGAGTGCCGGATAAAATTTGTAGAGTTTGTGGATTGCAATCACAGGAGGATTTAACAAGTCCATTGGGGACAAGTGTCAGCGAGATTGTATGCAAATGCTTAGAAGGAACGTATGATCTCTCTACACCATTGTCATTCAAAGAAAAATTTTGAGTTCAAACTTGTGCCAGTCAAGGTTAGATAAAATTTTCATTATATATTGTATCTTTATTTCATTATATATTGTATCTTTTGAAGCAGCAAGCAAAGAAGCTGGAGTGCAGTATCAAGAGAAAACTGGACTACAATCTCAAGACATAGGCAGAAGTGAGATTGGTTCCAAATCTATAGATGCAATATGTGATGATGATGATGTAGCTGGAATGATCTTGGATATTGCAAATGGTTAGGCAGTGCTTTTTTAATTTTATATATGTTTGTTTTAATTAAAGATTATTAACATGTTAGCTGTTGTAAATATTTTTGCAGAATCTTGTCAACAAGCATCTAAAGATCATGGTGAACAACTGCAAGATAAAGAAAATGTGGAATTGCAAGAAAAAGAAAATGTTGCATGCAATATTTTAGCTGAGTTGTCTCTTGAAAAAACACAAGAAGGTACTGTGGAGAAGACAGGTACTGATTGTGCTCTAATTATTATATGTACAATTGAAATTTTGTCTCTTCATTTGACCTGTTGCAGAAAACTAATATGAATATATATATATATATATAGTGTCGCCAGTAGAGGAAAACAAAGAGGACACCAATGATGACAATCTTAACCAATATACAAGGAAAAGAAAGAGAGACAGTATTGGTTATGATGGTCCGTCATTTTCTCTTCTTACTCCTACTCCTCGAAGTATACAAATGGACATTGATGTGACTTTGACTATGGAGGGTGAAGGAAATGTTGAAGAAGAACTTGGTCGAGGTAAAAGGAACAAGAAGTTAAGCTGGCAGTTGAAATCTCCTTTTGATAAGGAAGGAAAAGCAGTAAGTTCCAAGGCAGACAATCAAAATACTCTGAAGAGTTCAGGTTGGATAAAATCAACCTATACTCGTAGGTGTATTTTTCATTATGCCAAAGAAGATGAAAAATTAGTGAAGAAATTCATTGTGTGGTTGGGCAAGGAGAAAAGGAGAGGTCGTAAAAAAGAGTAAGTCTCTTAATGTGTTTCACTACATCCTTAACTTCTGTGATTGTAAGACTAATTTTAGGACTAATTGTCCTTAACTTATAGATTCAAGTTTAAAACTTAAGGACTTCTTGTCCTTAAGTTTGAATTCAAAATTCATAAGCTAAGGACATGCAGTCCTTAAGTTTGAGTATCAAATTCAAAAGCTAAGGACACTTGGTCCTTAAGTTATAGATTAAAGTTTTCAAAATTCTAACTTGACATTTTCAAAATTTTCAGGGGACAAATTGATTTATATGCTGATGATAATAGTTTGAGGAAAAAACCATACAAATTGTATCATCAAAAAATCAGTAGCAAAATGTTTTTCCTTGAGCTTTCAGATAGCAAATTTGTTCTTGATGATAAGGTTAGATAATTCACAAGGCATTTATTTTTTCTATTATTAATTTATCATTTTTTCATTATTTTATGACTGATTTGTTATTGATTTGTTTTATTTTTTGCCTTTTTATGAAGCATATTGACATTGCTCTCTATTATCTGAGAAAGAAGGAATGCTACCACCCTCGCGATCATCCTTTTCGATGCACAACTACTGATGTTCTTTTTGATAATTATATGGCACTTGTGTATAAAGATTTCAGTGAAGATGCTAGTGATGAGTTTTGGTGTGCTGGTGATAATCAGTTATTTCTGACACCATATGTGTGGGGGGACAGCCGTAGATGTGGAATTGCATGGACTGAGGTTGACAAAATCTTTTTTCCATGTCGGCTTCCTTCAGAAGATGATGAAGCTGTGACACACTTTTTGTTGGGAGTATTGGACTTGAATCAAAAAAAGATTGATGTATATGATTCCATATACAGTGAGCCATATGAAGCAGGAATGAACTACATGCAAATGTATGCACGCATGATCCCCCATTTGCTAAAGTTCTCACAGTTTGACAAAAATCACAAGTCTTTTGGGAATGTCTTCAACAAATTTGATATACAGTGGCAAAGATCACCACACCAAACTGGATCGTACGTGTTATTATTTGTTATATTATTTATATGTACTTAAGATTTATTGTTTAATTCACTGCATATCTTACATTTCTCTTAGGACTGATTGTGGTGCATTCCTGATCAAATTTGCCGAGTTGCTGATGATTGGAAAGGACGTGCAGCAATTCCAACCCGAAGACATAAAAGACTTTCGAAAAGAACTTGCTGCAAATCTTTGGGCACATGGTGAATGGAAAAGAAATTCTGGTTATGATACTCCACCAGAAAATGTTGGTGATGATTATGAGAGTGAAAATGAAACATTCTGTCCAAAGGAGTTGTAAAGAAATTGTGGTGTTATTTTTGTATAAAATTGCTGTAAAGGTGACATCTGAATTATGACAGTTTAGGATAGTTCTGAAATATTCTATAAATTTGTGAAAAGGCATTTTGTTTTGTTGGCATAGCGTAATTTTTTGTAACAGCTATGCAAAATTACAATTTCAAAAGTTATGTCAAGGCATTTTGTTATTTATTTCGTTGTTTCTCTCAACTGTTGATTTGTCCATTGAGTTTGTTAGTATTTGTTCATGACTAAGTGTAAGTGAACTTCAAATTCAAAGTTAATGACGTCCTTAACTTTTGAACTTGAAATTCAAAGTTAAGGACCGATAGTCCTTAAGTTTTGAACATGGGACTATAACTTAAGGACCTCATGTCCTTAACTTTTGAACTTGTATTTCAAACTTAAGGACTCATGTAGTTAATGACAAACAGTCCTCAAGTTTTTAACATGGGACTATAACTTAAGGACCTATGTCCTTAACATTTGAACTTAAAATTCAAAGTTAAGGACAGACAGTCCTCAAGTTTTTAACATGGGACTATAACTTAAGGACCTCATGTCCTTAACGTTTGAACTTAAAATTCAAAGTTAAGGACAGACAGTCCTCAAGTTTTTAACATGGGACTATAACTTAAGGACCTCATGTCCTTAACGTTTGAACTTAAAATTCAAAGTTAAGGACAGACAGTCCTCAAGTTTTTAACATGGGACTATAACTTAAGGACCTCATGTCCTTAACGTTTGAACTTAAAATTCAAAGTTAAGGACAGACAGTCCTCAAGTTTTTAACATGGGACTATAACTTAAGGACCTCATGTCCTTAACGTTTGAACTTAAAATTTAAAGTTAAGGACAGACAGTCCTTAAGTTTTTAACTTGTATTTCAAACTTAAGGACTCCTGTAGTTAATGACAAACAGTCCTCAAGTTTTTAACATGGGACTATAACTTAAGGACCTCATATCCTTAACTTTTGAACTTGAAATTCAAAGTTAAGGATAGACAATCCTTAAGTTTTTAACATGGGACTATAACTTAAGGACCTCATGTCCTTAACTTTTGAACTTAAAATTCAAAGTTAAGGACAGACAGTCATTACGTTTTTAATATGGGACTATAACTTAAGGACCTCATGTCCTTAACGTTTGAACTTAAAATTCAAAGTTAAGGACAGACAGTCCTTAAGTTTTTAACATGAGACTATAACTTAAGGACCTCATGTCCTTAACTTTTGAACTTGAAATTCAAAGTTAAGGACAGACAGTCATTACGTTTTCAAAATTGCAAGTTGAACTTACTGACTCCTGTTAATAACTTTTAATTATTGAACTCAAAAGAAATTAAAAGAACGTAACAAGATATAAATATTGAAAATCTAGGCATCCGCTCAAATTAGAATAATAATGAATACAATCTATAGCAAAAACTTAAAAGAGTCGATAAACATAAGTGTATATTTCTACTCTTCTCTATGCTTTCTTGAAAATGGATGGAGTGCCGGAGAATATATACAAGTTGTTCTATTATGACCAATTCTTCTGCAACGACCACATTTGAATGTTATTTTTGATGGCTCGGTAGCAGGAATATGCCTTTTCTTTTGCCTTCTACCTGGTGGCACTTTGAAATCTGGAGGTTTAACAATTTGTGACTTAACACTCTCTGGTACAATCCATGAATCAGTATGTCCTACAGGATGTATTTGTCTTTCATATGTTTTCAGCCAAGATTCCTTTAAGTACCAGTGCGAACAAAAGTCAGACTTCTTGATGTTTCTCTTCTCGATAGCTGCAATTGCATGTATGCATGGTAATTCATCAAGTTGAAATTGAAAACAATCACATGTTCTTTTGTTTAAGTCCACCAAGAAAGTTATTCCTTCTTCTTCAACTCTAGAACGCCATGAATCAACAGGGAAGACCTTCAATGTTGAAAAATTATAAGTGAGTACATTATGTTAAAAAATGTCAAAATCATAATATAAACATAAAACATAATACTTACGTTCAAAGTAAATGCTAAATCTATTCTGTTCTTCAATTCCTCCTCTACCCAACAAGAAACATCATAAAATGTTCCTTCTGCTTTATTTCTTCTTTCATAAAACCAATGTTGTAGCTTCACTTGAATGAAATCCATCATTCTTAGTATAGGCAGCTCCCTTGCTTCTAATAGCACTGAATTCATCGACTCAACTATATTTGTTGTGAGCATGTCATATCTTCGTTGTGGACTACAAGAACGTGCCCATCTTTCCGGTGGTTCTTCCATCAAGTAGTCATAAGTTTTCTTATCTACATTTGCAATATCTGACATGTATATGTCAAATTCTTTACGCTTGTATACTCTTGCAGCACTTTGGAAAAAGTTTTATGACCTCACTTTTCACCTTTCTTCGCTTTAGGTTCTGCTCCAAATGATAGATGCAAATCCCATGATGGCTTTCAGGATATACCTTTACAATGCCATTTGCAATAGCTTGATGTCTGTCTGATAAAAAAATCAAATTCTCACGGCTCCCAATTGCATTGCGAAGCTGACTAAAGTACCACTCATAGGAATTATTGTTTTCAGATTCTGCTATTCCAAAGGCTAATGGAAAAATTTGGTTATTTGCATCTTTTGAAACTGAAATCATTAAAACACCACGATATTTTGACTTCAAAAAAGTCGCATCAACAGCAATCACTGGTCTACAATGATTCCAACCAGCTATCGATGATCCATATGCGTAAAACATATAAAGAAACCTGAAAATACAATATAAAACAAGGTTAAAATACCCGAAGTTTAGGACAGTCAGTCCTTAACTTACATTTACAAGTTATAAAGTTAAGGACATGTTGTCCTTAACTTTTATTTCAAAGTTCAAAACTTAAGGACTGGAAGTCCTTAACTTTTAATTACAAGTTCAAAACTTAAGGATAGGCAGTCCTCAACTTCTGGTTATAACTCAAAAGTTAACAAGGCTAAAGACAGCATGTCCTAAATTGTTTACCTGTTGTTGTCGTCTATCTTTATGTTAGTATAAGTTCCCGGGTTTTTACTTGTCATCATATACAAGTATGAACACAATAATTCATAATTTTCTTCGGGACTTCCTCTTATTAAAGCGGAAGCATGTTGAATAGCACGCCACGCCTTGTGATATCCAATGTCTAGTCCATGCAATTTTTGCATCTCTGCCATGACAAAAGCTGGTGTAACTTCAAATCTTGGGTCCCGAAGATTATCGATAATGTAACCACTAATCAACTTTGAAGTAGCATGCCTTTGATCTGCTTTCCTAGTGTTAACAGAGCAGTCATGCTTTTTCTCAAGCTTTACTATCTTGAATAATGTTGAGTCTTTAATTCTGAAAGCACGCACACACCAACGACACCTATCATCATTGCATGTCAACGAATATCTTGTTGAGCTTGATCTAACAACTTTGAATTAAAAATGTCTTTTGATTGCTACATTAGAAAAACAATTAATTATGCTCTTCTTCTTGTCAAATACTGATCCGACTTTTATTTGATCCAAAGAAGCATTTTCTCTTAATATCGTAGTTGGGGATTCTTTTTGTTTCAAATTTGATCTTCGTTTAGTTATTTGAGTGCAGGTTTTGTCAGCAACTACTTCGATTACCGGTGCACTCTCTAAGACTTGAATACCCAAAGCTTGTTCGTTGTCAATCTCTATAATGCTTTGTCCTTCTACTTGAATAGAATCAAATGTTTGATGCACCTCTTCATTTAATGGTTGAGCTTCAACCATATCTACTTCAACTATCTGTTGGCATCGCTCTTGATTGTCATGTTGAGTTTTTGTGTTGGCATGTTCATTGCTTGTTGATGCAAAAACTCTTTCCGAAATATCAACTATGAAACGACAGCTCTTGAAGAGTGAATGAGTTTTTAGCAACTCTATACATGTGTGAAGATCTAAATCTTTGGATACAAGCATTCCTTTGCTTGTTCCAAGGTTGATATCAAACCATATCACTATTTCAAACTTTTCTCTATCCAATTCAATAAGCTCAAAAATCTGTTTAACGAAATCTTCAAACTGAATTGACTCAGGTGCTAGGAAAAGCTTTGTTTGATGATCAAGATATTTATAGTCTTCAGTCCATCTACCATTAAAAGCAACTATTATGCATATTGTTTCCATCCTACAAGTCAAGAGAATGGGAAACAAAGGACATACGTTATAAAGCAATCCTTGTAGAATTAAGAACAGGTGTACTGTAAGTGCAAGACCAAGTTAAGAACTGTCACTCCTTTAACATTTAAACATGTAATTAAAGTTAAGAACTGCCAGTCCTTAACATTTAAACATGGAATTAAATGTTAAGGACTGTCAGTCCTTAAGTTTTAAACATGGAATTAAAAGTTAAGGACTGTCAGTCCTTAAGTTTTAAACATGGAATGAAAAGTTAAGGGCTGTCAGTCCTTAACTTTTGAACAAGAAATTAAAAGCTAAGGACTACAAGTCCTTAACATTTAAACATGGAATTAAAAGTTAAGGATTGCCAGTCCTTAACTTTTAAAGATGGAATTAAAAGTTAAGGACTGTCAGTCCTTAACTTTTGAACCAGAAATTAAAAGCTAAGGACTATCTGTCCTTTAACATTTAAACATGGAATTAAAAGTTAAGGACTGTCAGTCCTTAACATTTAAACATGGAATTAAAACTTAAGGATTTCTAGTCCTTAACTTTTGAACCAGAAATTAAAAGCTAAGGACTGTCTGTCCTTTAATATTTAAACATGGAATTAAAAGTTAAAGACTGTCAGTCCTTAACATTTAAACATGGAATTAAAACTTAAGGATTGCTAGTCCTTAACTTTTGAACCAGAAATTAAAAGCTAACGACTGTCTGTCCTTTAACAATTAAACATGGAATTAAAATTAAAAGTTAAGGACTGCCAGTCCTTAAGTTTTAAACATGGAATTAAAAGTTAAGGACTACTAGTCCTTAACTTTTGAACCAGAAATTAAAAGCTAAGGAATGCGTGTCCTTAAGTTTTAAACATGGAATTAAAAGTTAAGGACTACTAGTCCTTAACTTTTGAACCAGAAATTAAAAGCTAAGGATTGTCTGTCCTTTAACATTTAAACATGGAATTAAAATTAAAAGTTAAGGATTGTCAGTCCTTAAGTTTTAAACATGGAATTAAAAGTTAAGGACTACCAGCCCTTAACTTTTGAACCAGAAATTAAAAGCTAAGGACTGCCTGTCCTTTAACATTTAAACATGGAATTAAAAGTTAAGGACTGCTAGTCCTTAACATTTAAACATGTATTTAAGAGTTAAGGACTGTCAGTCCTTAACATTTGAACCAGAAATTAAACGCATACAATTTGAAACTCAAGCTACAGGTCTTTGTATACAGAAGAACAACAACAAAGTGAAGGACATTTTGTCCTTAAGTTTTTTTATTCAATTTGCAAAATGAGGCCAGTAGAATCAAAGTTAAGGACATAGTGTTCTTATTTTTTTGAATTCAATTTCCAAAATGAAGACACTATGTCCGGAATACAGAATTATCATAGGAGGCGGTGTCTATAAATTTATCAATCCAGAAATTCAAAAAAAAATCAAATTCTTATCTAATATATAATCAAATCAATACAGATCTAAAAAAGTATAACTATAGCGAAATAAAAATTGATAGAAACACATGAAATTACAACTTACTGTTTATCTATGTTGTTTTTTTGGATTAGATTGCTGAATTTTTGAAATCGGGAAGAGAAATGGTGGTTCGTCCTCAGTTGATCGTCGCTGCTGCTGTTGCTCGCTTCTTCTCTTTGTGTAACTGTTGCTTGTGTTGATAGCGTAGGTATAAGTTATACCAGAAGGGTATTTTCGTCTAGTCAGGTATAAGTTTTTTAAAAGGAGTGGCTAAAGTCTAAATACATTGAAAACAGTGGCTTTAAAATAAAAGCCACAGCTTTTAGTGGCTATTTGTGCCG
This sequence comes from Nicotiana sylvestris, assembly GCF_000393655.2. Taxonomy (NCBI): domain Eukaryota; kingdom Viridiplantae; phylum Streptophyta; class Magnoliopsida; order Solanales; family Solanaceae; genus Nicotiana; species Nicotiana sylvestris. The sequence continues at coordinate 77,588,546 of NC_091062.1, forward strand.
TTCGCCCGAATAATGTAGAGATAAAAATGGATCCACATTTAGAGCCCGTTTGGACATAAGAATTTTTTTACTTTTTTTTTTGAAAAACTTTTACTTTTTTTCGAAATCAATATTTGGTCATAACTAATGAGGATTGAGGTTCTCTTCGTGCTTAGCTAGCGAAAATGACAGCAAATTGTTGGAGGCTGGAGCAAACTCCTTATTAAGTGACAATCGCATATTGTATTTTCAAGCACAGTGAGTACGATACCGTTAGAAAATAGAAGGAAAACTATCGTGATATTAAAAGAAAAGGTTAAAACTAAAATTCAAAAAAAAAAAAAAAAACATATCCACTAAATTAAGTACCTTCTAAGTTATTCAAACAGAAAATAAAAGAAACAACAACAGCAACAAACCCAGCAGTTTCTCACAAGTTGGGTCTGCGGAAGGTAAGATGTACGTAGCCTTACCCCTATCCCTGGAAGAGCAGAAAAGGTTGTTTCCAATAGACCCCCGGCTAGAGAACGGAAGCAGAAAATAAAAGGAAAAAAAAACTGTATTTCATTAATATTTCTGTTTGGCTAAACTGAGAAATGCAGACTTGCAGCAGCAAAGCAGTGGCTGAGCTCGTGCATTAACAAAATGGATGCTTCTTTTTTTCTTTTTTGGTAGAAAGGATATATATATGTATAAAAAACAGTCATTACATTAGTAGAGTGGTGACCATTCACGTTAGGGTCACTAAGTACACTTAAGTTAAAAAAACTAGACAGATTACTACAAGTAGAGATAGTTATTAGTAGTGCCCATTCCTTCCTGGTCAGCCTGCATTTCCTTATCAACATAGTGCAGCGGAGATGAGAAGATAGGCTGATGGTTGGATAGAACTCCCTTAGATGCTTGTTGAGCCAAAATGTTTGCCACTTTATTGCCCTCACGGAAGCAGAGGTGGATCACTAGATTCCCCAGTTTCTTCAACAGGAACCTGCATTCGGAGATTATAAAATCATATGTATGCTCCAGAAGCTGAGTTACATCTGTAGAGTCTGTTTCGATTATTAGTGATGAAAGGTGATGCTCCACTGCCAGTTACAGTCCCTGTTTGAGTGCCAGCAATTCCATATGAGTAGCATTGTAAGCATAAACAGCCATTGCAGCACCTACGATCCAATTACCTTCCGAGTTTCTAACAACTCCTATAAGCCCACCAAGAAGTTGAGAGGTTTTAAATGATCCGTCAATTTTAAGCTTAAGAGTTACTAAGGGAGGGGGGAACCAAATAATGAGGATGGACAACTGGTTGTTGGAGTTTTGGCGGGTGGATTTGAGTTATTTAAATTCCAACGAGCGGTTGAATACAAGTGAAGAAGGCAAGGTGTTGGTTAAGTTATTGAAGATATTGTTATTACGGTTTAACCAGAGGTGCCATAATGAGAAGGGGAAGAAGTTGATCCAATCAAGTAGCACCGTTCCGAGAGGAGATTAAAGATCACGAAGAATTATTAGCCAGGAATCTGATGGATAACAGGTATGAACAGCGGAAGCAAATAGCCAGGATCACTTGCATGTAATATAGACAACACATAATCACAGATTTTAATCGAACATAAAATCGATACTTATCTCTTGAAGCGTGACCGCGATCGCGAGAAGCCTCCAAGCAAGAACGAAACCGTCCACGAGATCATCCTCCAGTTCCACAGTCTTCTGCTGTGTGACCCGAATAATGCCTGGAAGTAGCGAAATTCGTGTGGGCGAATTTTTCCTAGGAAAAGCATGTAGTAAAAACCTTGCCTCCTTATGGAATAAGACTTCTTTATATAGCCACAGGTTTTAGGGTTTAAAACCCTTTTCCTAAACCTGTTGGGTCTTCCTTTTCCACCAAGAAATAGAATTCCATTTAATTCCTAATTATTCGGGCACAGCAGGGACCGCAGTATTTAATTAATGAGGCTTCCTATTATGGACTTAATTCGAAATATCCGAATTAATACTACCATAATAAATTACGAATTATTCCACTAGAAAATCGTAATGCACTCTTCAGTTCAATTTCGAAATTCTTCCATTAAATCTTATTTAACTCCCCATGTTAAGATTCAGATACTAATCAAATAAATTAAATTACTAACAATTTAATTCATTGATTATTTCCTTTAGACTTTCGCTTAACTTATTTCATGTGACGGATACAAAATCCACCTGCAGGGTTTACACATGAAAACTTATAAGCTTTTATAAAGGTGTATCATCAATCTCTAGACCGAGACATGGATTCCATTAACTAACTATTACTTTGCCAATGTATATTATTATTGTCCAATTTACCATGCTTATTGACCCACGAAAGAATCTCGCCTTTTAATAAATCAAAACAATAATAATATGCACAGCTAATAATAATTATATCAAGATTAAGAGTATAAGTACATTTAATGGCTAGAGAGTTTATTTTATTAAGTCAGTATAAAATACTTATCTTTACTTGGTCCGTTCAATACAATACAAAATGTACTAGCACAAGAAGTTGGAACTAAACCATTCCCATAATCAAGATAAATTATCTTTAATCTTGTGCTACAATCATTCATGATGGTTTGTCCAATTCCATCATTAGATTGTGAACATGATCTTTATACTTATAAGAACCGATGATTTAATCTTCCGTGTATCAGCTAAACTCTATACACTAAATCATCTACTATATAAGTAAAGGACACAGACGAATATATGATCTATTTAAAACTTTATTAAAACTGAATAAGCAATTGTTCCATAATAATATTATATCCAAACCAAAATTCATGGTTAATAGTATATATCCCAACAGAATCTTGATGATTGAGGAATATGGAATTGTCAATTCCCACCTGTTCCGAGAATTGTTGCGCGATAGGGCATTGGATGAAGATATGATAAGTAGATTCCTTGGCGTTATTGCAAATGGGGCATGTGAGAGGGACGTTAATGCAGGTGATGAAGATATTTTCTAGTAGGGAGACAATCATGTTAGCATTGGCAAATAAAGAATCGGATTTTACTCAAGGTAGCAAGTTTCCAAAACCATTGGAAATTGGCAGTAGGCAGTGGTTGTGGATTAATAATGTTATAAGATCTGGAGTTGAAAATGCCATTTGGGCTGGGAAGCCATATGGGAATATCAGGTTGGCTTTGATTAGTGGATATAGAGAGTTTAGAGATTTTTTGACTAATTTCCTCTGGGAGGTGAAGAGACAATTTTTGGCAATCTCAGTTTTCAACATACCAAAGGTCTGCCACTTTTTGTTGTTCAGTAGATTCCGTAAAGGGACGTTGTATGATGGAACGAAGGGGAGGTGTATTTGGAATCCAGGAGGAATGATGCAGGCTAATGTGTTTGCCATTACTCAGACAGCCCAAGCCTTGCGCGCAAACTTTCCAACCATGGACAATATTCTGCCAGATAAATGAACAGTTGGAAAAGTTTTCCCTACTACCGAGACAGTAACCCATAATGAACAAGGGTGGGTAAATAGCCTCCAAATGAGGCTAGCCAGAAGGCAGTGTTCTTATGGATGGATTTGTGGAGACCTAGACCTCCATGGTCTTTAGGTAGAGTAATCTTATCCCAGCTTAGGCAGTGAACCATTTTGCGAGTAGTATTTGAACCCCAAATGAAGTCACGTTGGATTTTGTCTATGGTCTTATAGACATTTTTGGGGAAATATATGTATGCATTGCATGGCATGGATAGGAATAGCATTGAGGGTAGTTTCTGCAAGAGTGGCTCTTCCTGCTAGTGAGAGGAAGTTGGTCCAACTGGCGAGTTTGTTCCTCATATTATCAATTATGTGTTGAAAATCAGCTGGCTTGGGCTTATGGTTTAGGATTGAAAAACCTAGGTATTTACCAAAAGAGTCCGTAGGGGTGATATTAAAAAGTTGGGATGGAGGATTTAATCAAAGAAGGGCAGTTTTTGGAGAATACAAGTCTAGACTTAGAAGGGGAGTCTTGGCGTAACTGGTAAAGTTGCTGCCATGTGACCAGGAGGTTACGGGTTCAAGCTGTGGAAACAGCCTGTTGCAGAAATGCAGGGTAAGGCTGCATACAATAGACCCTTGTAGTCCGGCCCTTCCTCGGATCCCGCGCATAGTGAGAGCTTAGTGCACTAGGCTACCCTTTTACAAGTCTAGACTTAAAGGTGTTAATTTTGTCCCGAAAGGGAACAAAAATCATTGAGACCGTGATTAGTCGTGTCAGCTGATTTCATATTAGCATGAGCCATTAGCGTGAGGTTGTCGGCAAAAAATAAAATGAGACAGTTGAGGACTTTTCTTATTAGGGAGATTGGATCCCAAGCCATAAGATATACTTGATGGTCTATGCAGACTGAGAGCAGCTCCCTACATAAGATAGATATGGGGACATAGGATCTCCTTGACGAATGTCCTTAGTGGGTTTGAAGAATTTTATGGGGGAACCATTAACAAGGATAGCAATGCTGTTGCTGGATACACAACTCATTATGAGTTTAGTGATTTTGGGGGGAATTTTGAAATGAGTAAGAGCTCTACGTATAAAAGGCCATTCAAGCCTATCGAATGCCTTTTCCAAATCAATTTTGAGGATTAACTTGCCCTTAGCGCCATTGGTAGAGTTGAAGTGGTAGATAACTTCTTGGATAATAATGGTGTACGCTGCCCTTGTAGGAAGCTGGATTGACAGAGGCTGATCAATTTATGAAGAAAGGGCTTGATACAATTCACCATGACCCCAGTGATCACTTTGTCAATAATGTTGCAAAGACCTATCGGGAGGAAGTTATTTAGATTATTAGCATTGTAGAATTTAGGCACCAAACAGAGGAAAGTGTCGTTGACGGAATCGGTGATGGATAGAGAATCAAAGTATTTGTGGCAGTATCCAAGGATAGATTTTCCAACCACATTCTAGTGTCATTGGTAGAAGAATGGATGAAAACCATCGGGCCATGGAGCTTTGAAAGGTTTGAATGAAAAGAGTGTCTTAATAACCTCGTAATCACAAAGGAGACAATCAAGGCATGAGAGGTCAATGTTAGTGAAGGCAGTGGGAGGGGTGTTCAAATTCAGTCGAGGGGAGGAGTAATGATCAATGGTGAAAATACTTTGGAAATAGTGCAGGGTATGGCTAAGGAGTTTTTCATGATTGGTGATCCAATTGCCATGATCATCCTTAAAGAACGATATACGGTTGTTCCTACGCGTATTGATAACAGAAACGTGGAAGAATTTGGTGTTGGCATCTCCATCATTAATCCAATTAATACGAGAGCGCAACTTCCAATAATCTTCCACCATCTTGAGGATGTTGTTATAATCTCATTAATGAGATTATTTTCTAATTCTCTAAGGAATTGGCTGTAGGGGTAGTGGGAGGAGTTATTGATGCCTCTTAACCTAGAAAGAATTCTGTTTTTGTTGCCAAAAAGGTTGCAAAGTTAAGCCTATTCCATACCCCAATTTTTTGGTGAAAACAAGCATTGGCTTCCGCCAAATTTTTATTACACCAACTACCATGCAGGAGATTTGCGACTCGGGGTGTGTACACCAAAAACTTTCTAGACGGAAGGATCTTTTGGAGATGCGCCTATGTGAGGGTGTAACAGTGAATAGCAGGGGATTATGACCGGAATATGTTTTTGGAAGATGCACAACAATAGAGTCAGGATAATTTTCTAACCAAGCCTCATTAGCAAAGCAATGATCGAGTCGTTCTAGAATAAGTCCATTCCTACGATGTGTATGGTTAGACCAGGTATACCGATTTCCCTTAAATCCTAAGTCTAATAAGTGGCAGTGGTTAATGCAAGATCAAAACCTATTAGATCTATTCCGAACAAAATGGATTCAATGCTTCAAAAACGTGTGATATTACCACAAGAACAATCTACCCAAAGGCATAGGATGGGGCTTTCTGTTTTATTCTTGCTTGTGTAAAGGTTATTACTTGATAGGTAGCCCTAATGGTGAGGGGCTTTGACTCTACATATACTCATCACGTTTGACAGATAGTCAGATACATAATCCACTTCTATAGAAGGAAAACAATATATTGCAGCATTAAATAAATGTAACAAAGCATTTAAACAAAATCTACAAAAATTAATGTGCATTTCTGGTTTGTGCGACAGTGCCAATTTATCAAATGAAGAGATAACACATGCTATCAACCTCAGTAGTTTTCCGAAGGTGCTACCTATAATTATTTCTCGGAACTCGATCATCAGAGACTTTAATAACTCCCACCTAAAGAGTCTTACTCTTATTCTTACACTTAAAACATATTTTTCTAGGTAGAATGGAAAATTGAAAGCACTCAAAAGATGGGTTTAGTTAGACAAAACAAAACACCCTCGCCCAAAATAAAAGATAAATCTAATTAAAATTGTGATTCTTAAATTATATGAGAGAAGGTAAGTCCTGACTGAGCAATAAAGAATGAAATAGCTTTGAGGCATAGAGAATACCTTTTTCTAGCACTACCATTGAAGCATAATAGTTGTTGCACCATAGATGCTAAGTATTAAATGATAGCTTGGGAACTAAACATAATAACCATCACAGCTGCTTGCTTATAAATGAAGAAGGCTCTTCTTTGCAAATTCAGGAAGTTCCGTTATGTAGCTCTAGAGGTGACGATCTTGAACATAGCGTAAACCACAGTACTTGCATACTGCATGCTCTTCCAGATCAAGGCATATAAACTCAATTGAATGCCTAAGAGCAGGATTAGTATCTGTATCAGAAGAAAAGAGAATATGGATTTGTAACAGAATTATCTTTAAGCAACTGATAAACATTTTTTTTAAAACCAACACTGTTACCTCCTTCACAGGCTGTATCCTGCCCTGAGCTTTGGTACGTGGAACTTTATTAATCAATTCCATTGGAGATTTCTTGCTAGTAGTGATTGTTGGAGTTCTTTTAACAAGATATGCTACCCGACCACAGAAGAAGTTGAGTTTAGGACCTTAAAGGATAATCGACTAATTTAGGCAGTAAGGTATACTGGAAACTAAGAACGATAATCCGCTATAGGGCTCATTCGTCAAAGCAAATAAGTATTGTGTCAACTCATATCTAGAGAAAAGAAGAATGGATACGGATATAGCAAAGACTAATGGAAGTCAAAGATAGAATAGAAGTTAATTGCAAAACTGATAAAGAAAACATTTCTGTCAGGGAAAATGGGTACCTTAACGGATGAGTTGCGCCACATTCATTTCTGCCTGATCCAGGCGCGGCCCACTCGGTCCATTCAGCCCAATAGCCCATTCACCTACTTAGGGTTGAAGATATTTATTTTTTTTGTATGTGATTTTACCAATTTACTCCTGGCTTGTATATAAATATATTGTGTTATCTGTGAATTATGGTGATGGATTCTCAGTTTCTTTACCCTAATACGCCGCCCCACTCTCCATTTCCCTCTTCTAACTTTCTAAATCTTCTTTGGCCTCTTCATGTGATTTCTGATTTTCTGTGTTGAATCTGAATAGATCTAATATCTCTTATCAACTATGAACCAAGATAGAGAGTACTGTGCTTTCCGGAATCCTAGTTCTACATGGAACTTCTCAACCAACCTTGCTTGAAATCAAATATAGGAAGCATAGAGATCTATCCTTCACCAATAACAGAATCTAGTACAAGAATCTTCCTTATTCGCTATCACAATCTCAATCTCATCTATCTTCTTTTCCCAAAGAGTTTTATCTTTTCTCTTCTCTCTGGCCCACGTAATTGATACTCCATTAAATAGAAACTTTTGAAGGCGAGTTGAAGAATTAGAACAAGATGCAAGTTTTCCTGAAGGGAATTACCTCACTTCCAATTGCTCCATTCATATGATACATGGATGGAATCTGGATAGAGATTGGGCTATAAGTCCAGTTCCATGGAAAGTGAGGTAGTGATACGGAGGAACAAGGAGCATGCATATTTGGTATGACAGGAGATGCTGTACTTTCTAGAATTGCTGCTGGAATCCAGCAGGAAAATAATTCCTGGCAATAATGGCAGGTGGTATGTAGTTGATTCATATGCTAAAACTGTTGTTGAACTTCCATCAGAGAAAAAATTCTTTTCCTACTGGATTCTAGCAACAATTCTAGCAAACACAGAGGCTTTAGGCATTCCAAACATGCATGCTCTTGTTCCTCTATATCACTGCCATATTCCCCATGAAACTGAACTTACAGCTCAATCTCCATCTAGGTCCCATCTATGCATCCTGTGAATGGAGAAATTTGAAGTGAGGTAATTCCCTTCAGGATAGCCTTCAGTTTTTACAGATTAGTCTCGTTTTCGGAAGCTGAGAGAGTACATACAAGAAGAACATGGTAAACTCTAATTTCGCAGTTCAACTAGTGAATCGCACCTCAAGGTTAATGAGCTGGGTTTTCGTGTTAAGTTAGCCCCAATCCCCCCTTTCTTACATGATATCACAACTAGACTCGTCTCAATTCTGATGGCTCCCAAAGTTATGTTGTCCATACTCCAGATGTCTAGCCCTAGGCACGCAGGGGTCGTTAAGCATCTCTCATTAGTTGGGAGTATGGATTGTAGTCTCCTTATGTGGTACTGAGCAACCTCACTTAATAAGATACGTAAATAATGGAGCAAGGCATTGGACTGACTCCTCATATAATGACTAGGGAAATGTCGCCATCTTTTCTTTGATCTGTGGTTCTTTTGACCTAAACTTTCATCTCTTTCTGTGTATAGAATTATAAAGATCGCTACTTATTTCTTCACATCATCTTCATGATTCTGTTTCAAAGGGAACAGTAAAGTTGGATGGAGTAATCTCTTATGCTATAATCTCTTCTACGATGACACCAACTCTTCTTCATTGGCACTTTAACCATAAAGCAAAAATTTGATCAGTAATTAATTTCTTCTTTAGTGGAATAATACTCCAGCCATATTAATATCTGCACATGCATAACCTTACAAGCGGTCAAAGAAATTATACTGCAGATACAGCTTATCTGATTTCTAATCAATGCTTCCTTTCTAGCTTCATGCACTCTCATCTGCTGTCATTAACCTTTAGTTTCCTTTTCAACCCTTCAAATCACTAAAAGAGACTATAAAGAGATCTCCTTCAAATAAAATACTAAAATACACATAGCTAGCTGCTTGGGTAATAGCTTTTGGTTTTCACAAACTTTATTATCCTGGCCGTTTTTCCTATAACTAATTTTTTCACCTGGTATTTTCCATAACTAAATTTTAGATTAACTTTTGCATTTTACCTTATACCATATTGCATGAAAAAGCTTTTTGAGCAATCAGTCGATTTCTCTTACTTATGCAGGTGGCATACAGTCGAATGCTTTGTCAAGTTCTCTCCTACACTTATCTCCAATGATTAAAAAAAGAAAAGAAGAAAAGGCAGCCCGGTGCACTAAGCTCCCGCTATGCACAGGGTCCGGGGAAGGGCTGGACCATAAAGAACGGCAAAATAGAGTGAATCAGATCTTCACTAATACTCTCATCCTTGAATATCTACTTTTGTGGATACAAGATCCTCATTGTTTTTATAACAGCAAATGAAGCTAAGCAATGTCCCGCATGAGCAGAAAAAGTAGGATGCAGTTACGCACAGGAAGAATGTAAATTTCATTCAGATACATTCCTTAAGCATTTATTCAAGCAAAAACTTTAAGCACAAATCCCTTACTTGAGCAATAATTTTGAGTATATGTTTAAAACAAGATTTACTCATTTACAATATAAGTTTCAAATGTGATATACGCAAGGCATAATCACGATGCAATTTGCATATATATTCAACATCCGCTTGTTTCTGCAACTGATACAAAAATTACCATGAAAGTACTTACACAGCATCCTAATAATAACTTTAGAGATCAATTCTTACCCATACATACATATTTGCCCGTTGATAACTATATGAGCTTGAAACAAGATAGGTAATATCTGAGAAATTCATGAGGCCAAGTGACACATGATTTGAAACTCGGTGGATAATTGGTCCGCCTCTTTACCCTTTCTCCACTTAAATACCTGGATTTGTAAGGTTCCTATAACATGCACCTAATCCACACATCACAAGTTGTGCTCCTACCAGGGCAAGATAGGTAAAAGACTATAAAAGGAGGATAAACAAAAAAAGATAGTCCTTTTTCTTCTTTGGGAAAAATTATAATTCAGATAATAATAAAAGAAATGCTCCCCTTAGTTAAATTATTTTAAAATTAGACTTGTTTATGAGTTCCCCTCCAAGTATCTACTTTAGTTCTGCTTATGTCTCGAGTTTCAGAAGTACTTTTGACGTGAGGGAAAGTGCATATAATTCAAAAGTTGAGTAAATTGTGGAAACGGTTATTCAGTACAAAAAAACGTGAAGCAAAGCAACAATGCATGCTCTTAATCACTTTCAGCTACTTGTCTGGTTGGTCGCAATCACAATGGAGAACATTGAAACTTAGAAAGGTTAATTTTTTAATTTGGATATCTATGTATCAATAAGCTAGGGCATAACAAATATTCCGATACATGCAACTCCAAATTGACCTTTACCAAAAAAGAAGAAAGAAAAAGTGGTAAACAGGTAAGTGAAGCAAAATTTCTTCAATCATCAACTTTGTTCTGACAAATATTTTGAGGAAATTTGCTACCTGCATCCACTTGGCCACGTGGGTGGTGATGACATCACTGCTAACGACTTGTCGAATTTTGAAGATGCTCCGGTAAGGGTTTTTTAGGATATTCGTTGCGATTGACATGCCCGGTTCCTTCTGAATGCCGCCATTGTTGCATAGAGATATTCCAAAGTCCAAAGAGAAGAAATAACTACAACCAGTAGAAGCGCCCCCGTGGGTTTGGTGGGAAAAATGTTTTCATGTTGTAGAAAATGTTTTGCCTTTGATTACGCTTTTTCTAAAACCATTTCTCGGCTTTTGTCAGATGGAAAAATTTGAAGAAAAAAGATATGAACACGTGATAGATGTGAAGATTTATCATGATGATATTTTATTGGATTAAAGAGAAAATACATAAATTGTCAATCAAACTTGTTGGGAAAAATCATTTACACACCTTAACTTTACGGGTCACATATGTCCTCATATTCTTGTTTGGGGTGAATTTAATACCCCATTGATAACACTTAGTCAGTTTTGTGGTGGTGGGATGTGTAGTACGTGCGCGCCACGTGTCAAAAGCTACTTTATTTTTTTCCACTTATTTAATTACTTTTTTAAATCAAATTTCATCCAAACTTCATCAAAATCAAATTTTTCAAAACAAATTTGAAAATCTATGGCCAAACGCTAGCTTAAAGTTGGTGATAATCGTGAGTTCTCTGGTTCTAGATAAGCCAAACAATGAATGATACTATTCGAACAAAAGATCATCAATAGCAATAACTAATAAGCTAAAAATCCATACAATTACCCCAAGGATGGTACGACAAGTCATGAGCAATTAAAAATTTAGATTTACAATCTTTTTGAATATACATAAGCAGAGTACAAATCCTGAATTACCAAGAACAATTGGTAGCTTATATCTGGAATACAGGTACATCTTCAATACTGGCCTTCGTCATTCACAACGGCTCAGCTCCAAGATCTACATGCAAGGTGTAGAAGTGTAGTATGAATACAATCCACCCTATGACTTAGTAAGTACCATGACTATCCTCGGTGAAGTAGTGACGAGGTTTTAGGTCAAGGATACTTACTTTACATAACATGTACAGCTCAATAACATATACATATGCTTAGCAACAGTATCGAAATCTAAGCTTGAAGATCGGATAAGGCAATCAATGCACATAGAGAACATATGCACAAGCATTTTAACCAACTAACAGTTCAACATATAAAGAAGATACGCATTTGATATCACATAATACGTTAGTAATTGCATATAGAGAAGATATACACATGTATCATTGTGATGACCTTTGAAAGTAAATTATGCATTCTGAGGCCTTAAAACCTCTTTCGGCATTACCTCGATTTGCGTGCACAGTCCGGGCGCGTAGCCGGAAAGCCATTATGTGAAAATCTCTGAAACAATGATGAATTTTGACTTTAAAATAGATTTAAGTTGACTTCGGTCAATATTTTGGGTAAACGAACCCGGACCATAGGAAAATATAGTACTTGGGCGAATGCCCGGAATCGAATTCCGAGGTCTTAAGCCCGAGAAATGAATTTTGAAGAAAATTATTTTTTGGAATATTTATGAGTTTTTGAAAATGAATTTAAAACTTGATGGTATCGGGCCCGTATTTTGGTTCCAGCTCCCGATACAGGTCTTATATGTGATTTAAGATAAGTCTGTGAAATTTAGTAATAAACGGACTTGAGATGACATGAATCGGATCGTATTTGAGACAATTGGAAAATTTGAAAGAAATTTCATGATTTTGATGTTAAATTCATAGTTGTTGATGTTATTTTAGTGATTTGAATGCACGAGCGAGTCCGTATGATATTTTTAGGTTGGTGTGCATGTTTGGTTTGGAGCCCCGAGGGCTCGGGTGTATTTTGGATGGGCCACGGGGTGGATTTTGGACTTGAGAAATTGCAGGCTTCAGCTGTTTCATTGCAGGCCTGCAGGCTTCGCATTTGCGAAGCATGACTCGCAAATGCAAAGGCTGAGTTGCAAAGGCGAAATAGCCCAGGCCAGCCCTTCCTCACAAATGCGAGATTTTCCTTCACAAATGCGATACTCTCCATTTGGCCATGTTATCGCAAATGCGATTGTATGTTCGCAATTCCGACCTCACAAATGCGAGGGTCACTTCGCAAATGCGAGCTTAACAAAAGTTTGGGTTCGCAATTGCGATATTTGCGACCTGCAATTTTATAACTTAGCCGAAAATCTTTCATTTTTCACACTCTTTCAAAACCAAAACACTCTTGGGCGATTTTTAAAAGATAACTCTTCTTACAAATCGATTGTAAGTCAATTTTAACTCGTTTTCTTCAATCATTAACATCTTTTCACATGATTTCAACTCAAAATTAATGATTTTCATGGGGGAATTGGGTGTTTTGGGTAGAACCTAGGTTTTTCAAAAATTGGGGATTTGGACCTTGATTTGAGGTCCGATTTCAAAATAAATTATATATTTGAGTTCATAGGGGAATGGGTAAGCGGGTTTTCGTTCGAACCTCGGGTTTTGACCATGTGGGCCCGAGGGCGATTTTTGACTTTTTGGGTAAAACTTTAGAAAACTCATTTTTATGTATTAGAATTGATTCATTTAGCATTTATTGATGTAATTAAGTAACTTGTGGCTAGATACGAGCGAATTGGTGGTGGAATCAAGAGGTAAAGCGATAGTAGAGACTTGAATTGTATTTGTGACATCGAGGTAAGTGTTTGGTCTAACCTTAGCTTGAGGGATTAGGAGTCGTGTCCTATTTGCTATATGGTATATGTTGAGTACGACGTATAGGCATGTTGACGAGTATCTATATGTTGGTGTCAAGCATGCCCGTGAGTCTTATACTGTGATTATTATGACTTCGTTGTATTATTCATGTTTTGGTGATGATTTCTATTGTTGGGAAAAGTTTGTGGAAGTAATTGTGACATTTGAACATTGAGGAGTGTTGGCTGAAGTTGTATAATGAAATGTGAAAGTATAAGTGGTAATTGAACCTTTTAGAGCATTGGCTCAAGTTGTGAAGTGAGTTTAGAAGTAAAAGTGAAAAAGCGAAGAGAATCATTATATTATCTCCCTTGCCGGGAATTTGTTGCTTTTAATGTTATCTCTCTAGCCGGGATGTTGATACTTCTTATGATGTTGTTCCCTTGTCGGGACTTGATCGTTGAACTATTATTCTCTTGTCGGGATTCTTATTGTAATTTCATTTATTCTCTTGCCCTATTGTTTGTGATTGTTGCTTGGGTGAGGAAGAGTGTAAAGCACGAAGGGTGATGCCGTGTATTATTTTGGTGAGAGAGTGTTAAAGCACGAAGGGTGATGCCGCGTATGATTTTGTGAGGAAGAGTGTAAAGCATGAAGGGTGATGTCGTGCCGCACGATGTACAATTCTGTGCCGATTATATTGATTTTATAGTGAGGATGAGAGTAAAAGCACGAAGGGTGATGTCGTGCACTTTATATTAATTCCTATGGTGAGGACGAGAGTAAAAGCACGAAGGTGATGCCGTGCACTGGTCCTTGATTTTCCTGATTCTTGCTGATAATTGAGTTATGTTGTCCTTTACATTTATTTACTGATTTTCTGTTGTTACTTGATTTTATTTTGATGTTATAGATTCCCTTACCCTATTTGCCTTGTGATTGTTACTTGGGTGAGGAAGAATGTAAAGCACGAAGGGTGATGTCGTGTATTATTTTGGTGAGAGAGTGTTAAAGCACGAAGGGTGATGCCGTGTATTGTTTTGGTAAGAGAGTGTTAAAGCATGAAGGGTGATGTCGTGTACTTGTCTTCGATTTTCTAATTTTTATAGATAACTGAGTTACTATTACTCTACATTTAATTGTTGGTTTCCTGTTGATACCTGTTGTACCCTGCAACATGATCCCCACTTCCTATTTTCAATTGAATTGTGGTGATCCTCATATTTATTTGTTGTTCTTCTGTTATTATTTGATGTCCCCACAACATGTTACCCCCTCCCATACTTAAATGTACATTACTGTTCATCTTTTCCGCTGTATATGATTTAACTGCACAGGTTTATTTGGTAGTCTGGTCCTAGCCTCGTCACTACTTCGCCGAGGTTAGGCTAGGCACTTACCAGCATATAGGGTCGGTTGTGCTGATACTACACTCTGCACTCTTTTGTGCAGATCCCAGTGCTATAGACTTCGGACCGCAGTGAGATTGTTGTTTCTTGTTCATCAAGCAACCCGAGATAGTCCTGCAGGCGTCCACAAGCCTTGGCGTCTCCTTCTATCTACTATTATTGTTTCTTTCATGTATTTTTAGAGATAGTGTTGTATTTATTTCTTTCAGACCTTTATTTGTAGCACTCCTAGACAGTCTGTGAAGTTGTGACACCAGTCTTGGGTAGATTTGTTATGGATTGGTATTAGTAGTATTATTAAATCTTTACAATGCAGTCTTCCGCTTATTCAATTCTGTTGTTATCTAATCGTTAGCTCTAAACTATTATCGGATTAAAAATGGAAACACGGTAAATAGTTTAGTTGGTTGGCTTGCCTAGCTTTCACTTGTAGGCGCCATCACGACTCCCGAGGGTGGGAAATCTGGGTTGTGACAAGTTGGTATCAGAGCTCTAGGTTACATGGGTCTCATAGTTCAGAGACAAGCTTAGTAGAGTCTGAGGGATCGGTATAGAGACGTTTGTATTTATCCCAGAGGCTATAGAATTAGGAAAAACTTCACATCTATTCTTTCATGTCGTGCCATTTTGCCCTTTCAATGCTAAATTGAAACCTCTACTCTTGTCCTTCCACGAATGGCGGGGTCACGTACCACTTTTTCAGCCGAACAACAGCACAGACTGGTGTTAGATCAGCTATATCTTAGAGGCTTTACGGAGGTTGGATAGGTTTCACTTGCTCTTCTCTACCACTTTCAGCGGTGCATCTTCTGAGGATCCCCGGGATTATCTAGGCAGTTGTCATGAGGTTCTCAGGAACATGGGGATAGTGGAGACCAATGGGGTCGACTTTGCTACTTTTCGCTTGTCTGGATCCGCCAAGACTTGTTGAAGAGATTATTGTTTGGCTAGACCAGTTAGGTCATCAACTTTGACTTGGGATCAGTTTTTTCAGCTATTTCTGGAGAAGTTTCATCCTGTCACTCAGAGAGAGATCTACCCGAGGCAGTTTGAGCATCTCCAACAAAGTTCTATGACCAGGTTTAATGATTTGACCCGTCATGCTCTTCTTATACTTCCACTGAGAGAGAGAGTGACGATGTTCATTGAAGGACTCGTTCATCCCGCTCAGTTAGCTAGAGGTGGAGGTAGAGGTATTAGAGGTGAAGGTAAAGGTTCTAGAGGTTGAGGTAGAGGTATTAGAGGTGGAGGTAAAGGTGCTAGAGGTGGAGGTAGAGGTATTAGAGGTAGAGGTACAGGTACTGTTCTGGTTTGTAGTAGAGATGCTTCGATTTTATTTGATCAAGGATCTACATACTCTTATGTGTCATCTTATTTTGCGCCGTATCTGGTCATGCCTAGTGATTCTTTGAGTGCTCCTGTTTATGTGTCTACACTGATGGGTGATTCTACTGTGGTAGATCGTGTCCATTGTTCGTGCATAGTTGTGATTGGGGGTCTTGAGGCTCGTGTAGATTTGTTAATATTGGATATGGTTGATTTTGATGTCATATTGAGGATGGACTGGTTATCACCTTACCACGTTATCTTAGACCGTCATGCCAAGAGTGTGACCTTAGCCTTGCCGGGTTTACCTCATTTAAAGTGGAGAGGGACTCTTGGTCATTCTACCCGTAGTGTTATCTCTTATATGAAGTCTCGGCGTATGGTCGAGAAGGGGTGTTTGGCCTATTTGGCCTATGTTCGCGATTCTAGTGCTCAGGTTCCTTCTATTGATTTTGTGCCCGTTGTTCGTGAATTTCCTGAGGTATTCCCTTCAAACCTACCGGGTATGCCACCCGACAGGGATATTGACTTCTGCATTGATTTGGCTACCAGATGAGGATTAGGGCATCTGATGTCCCTAAGACAGCTTTCCGCACTCGGTACGGGCATTATGAGTTCTTGGTGATGTCGTTCGGGTTGACAAATGCCCCAGCAGATTTTATGGATTTGATGAACCGAGTGTTCAGGCCTTACTTGGATTCGTTCGTGATAGTCTTCATTGATGATATTTTGATCTATTCCCGTAATCGGGAGGAGCACGAGCAGCATCTTAGAGTAGTTCTTCAAACTTTGAGGGATAGTCAGTTGTATGCTAAGTTTTCGAAGTATGAGTTCTGGCTTAGTTCAATTGCATTCTTGGGTCATATTGTATCAGTAGAGGGTATTCAGGTTAATCCGAAGAAGATTGAGGCAGTCAAGAACTAGCCTAGATCAGCATCAGCTACAAAGATCCGGAGTTTCTTGGGATTGGCAGGCTACTATCGTCAGTTTGTGGAGGGGTTTTCATCTATCGCAGCCCCAATGACCAGGTTGACCCAGAAGGGTGCCCAGTTCAGATGGTCAGACGAGTGTGAAACGAGCTTTCAGAAGCTCAAGACAGCTTTGACTACAGCACAAGTGTTGGTTTTGCCCACAGGTTCAGGGCCTTATACAGTTTATTGTGATGCATCTCGTATTAGACTTGGTGCGGTGTTGATGTAGGATGGTAAGGCCATTGCCTATGCTTCACGGCAGTTGAAGATTCATGAGAAGAACTATCCGGTTCATGACTTGGAGTTAGCAGCCATTGTTCACGCATTGAAGATCTGGAGGCATTATCTGTATGGCGTGGCATGTGAGGTGTTCACGGATCACAAGAGTTTGCAGTATTTGTTCAAGTAGAAGGAGCTAAATTTGAGGCAAAGGAGGTGGTTGGAGCTATTAAAGGACTATGATATCACCATCTTATATCATCCGGGAAAGGCCAATGTGGTGGTCGATGCTTTGAGTAGGAAGTCGGCCAGTATGGGCAGTCTTGCTTATATTCCAGTCGGTGAGAGACCGCTTGCTTTGGATGTTCAGGCTTTGGCCAATCAGTTCGTGAGGTTGGATGTTTCTGAGCCCAGTCGTATGTTAGCTTACACAGTCGCTCGTTCTTCTTTATTGGAGAGTATCCGAGATCGGCAGTGTGATGATCCTCATTTGTGTGTCCTTAGAGACACGGTGCAGTACGGAGGTGCCAAGCAGGTTACCTTAGGTGATGATAGAGTTTTGAGATTGCAGGGTCGAGTTTATGTGCCTAATATGGATGGGCTTCGAAAGTTGATTTTAGAAGAGGCCCATAGTTCCCGGTACTCTATTCATCCGGGCGCCGCGAAGGTATATCAGGATTTGCTGCAGCATTATTGGTGGAGAAGAATGAAGAAGGATATCGTTGCATATGTGGCTCAGTGTTTGAATTGTCAGCAGGTTAAGTACGAGCATCAGAGGCCCGGTGGTTTGTTCCAGAAGATTGAGATTCCTGAGTGGAAGTGAGAGCGCATAACTATGGACTTCGTTGTTGGACTCTCATAGGCTCAGAGGAAGTTTGATGCAGTGTGGGTTATTATTGATAGGTTGACCAAGTCAGCACATTTCATTCCTGTGGCAGTCTCTTATTCTTCCGAGAGGTTAGCTGAGATCTATATCCGGGAGATAGTTCGTCTTTATGGTGTGCTCGTATCTATCATTTCGAACTGAGGTACGCAGTTTACCTCCCATTTCTGGAGAGCAGTTCAGCGAGAGTTAGGCATATGGGTTGAGTTGAGCACAGCGTTTCATCCTCAAACGGATGGGTAGTCCGAGCGGATCATTCAGATTTTGGAGGATATGCTCCAAGCTTGTGTCATTGACTTTAGAGGCTTGTGGGATCAGTTTTTTCCTTTAGCAGAGTTTGCCTACAACAACAGCTACCAGTCGAGTATCCAGATGGCTCCTTATGAGGCTTTGTATGGTAGGCGGTGTCGGTCGCCGGTTGGATGGTTTGAGCCGGGGAAGGCTCGGTTATTGGGTACGGATCTGGTTCAGGATGCCTTGGAGAAGGTCAGAATTTTTCAGGATAAGCTTCGTACAGCTTAGTCCAGGCAAAAGAGTTATGCCGACCGTAAGATTCGTGATTTGGCATTTATGGTTGGTGAGCGAGTATTGCTTCGAGTGTCGCCTATGAAGGGCGTGATGAGATTTGGGAAGAAGGGCAAGCTTAGCCCTAGGTTCATTGGCCCATTTGAGATTCTTGATAGAGTGGGAGAGGTGGCTTACAGACTTGCATTGCCACCGAGCTTATCAGTCGTGCATCCAGTGTTTCATGTGTACATGCTTCGGAAGTATCACGGTGATCCATCCCACGTGTTAGATTTCAGCACTGTCCAGTTGGAAAAGGACTTGTCTTATGAGGAGGAGCCGGTAGCTATTCTAGAACCGCAGGTTCGTCAGTTGAGATCGAAGAGTTTTCCTTCTGTTCATGTTCAGTGGAGAGGTCATCCCGTTGAGGCATCGACCTGGGAGTCCGAGTCCGATATGCGGAGCAGTTATCCCCATCTTTTCCCCGACTCAGGTACTTCCTTCTTCTGTCCGTTCGAGGACGAACGATTGTTTTAGAGGTGGAGAATGTGATCATCACTTGTTTTAAAAGTAAATTCTGTGTTCTAATGCCTTAAAAACCTCTTTCGGCATCACCTCGATTTACGTGCACAATCCGGGCGCGTAGCCGAAAAGCCATTATGTGAAAATCTGTGAAAAAATGATGAATTTTGACTTTAAAATGGATTTAAGTTGACTTTGGTCAACATTTTGGGTAAACGGATCTGGACCCATGATTTGACGGTCCCGGAGGGTCCGTAGGAAAATATGGGACTTGGCCGAATGTCCGGAATCGAATTCCGAGGTCCCAAGCCCGAGAAATGAATTTTTGAAGAAAATTATTTTCTGGAATATTTATGAGTTTTTAAAAGTGAAATGTGTTTAAAACTTGATGGTATCGTGCCCGTATTTTGGTTCCAACGCCCGGTACAGGTCTTATATGTGATTTAAGATAAGTCTGTGAAATTTGGTAATAAACGGACTTGAGATGACGTGAATCGGATCGTATTTGAGAAAATTGGAAAATTTGAAGTTCTTAAACATCTCATGATTTTGATGATAAATTCATAGTTGTTGATGTTATTTAAGTGATTTGAATGTCGAGCGAGTCCGTATGATGTTTTTAGGTTGTTGTGCATGTTTGGTTTGGAGCCTTGAGGGCTCCAATGTGTTTTGGATAGGCCACGGGGTGGATTTTGGACTTAAGAAATTGCAGGCTTTAGCTGTTTCATTGCAGGCCTGCAGGCTTCCCGTTTGCGAAGCCTAGCTCGCAAATGCGATTTCGCAAATGCGAAGGTTGAGTCGCAAATGCGAAACAGCCTAGGCCAGCCCTTCCTCGCAAATGCGAGATTTTCCTTTACAAATGCGATACTCCCTATTTGGGCATGTTATCGTGCGATTGTATGTTCGCAATTTCGACCTTGAAAATGCGAGGGTCACTTCGCAAATGCGAGCTAGCAGAAGTCTGGGTTTGTAATTGCGAACCCTAGTCGCAATTGCGACATCTGCGACCTGCAATTTTATAACTTAGCCGAAAATCTTTCATTTTTCACACTCTTTCAAAACCAAAACACTCTTGGGCGATTTTTAAAAGACAACTCTTCTTACAAATCGATTGTAAGTCAATTTTAACTCGTTTTCTTCAATCATTAACATCTTTTCACATGATTTCAACTCAAAATTAATGATTTTCATGGGGGAATTGGGTGTTTTGAGTAGAACCTAGATTTTTCAAAAATTGGGGATTTGGACCTTGATTTGAGGTCCGATTTCAAAATAAATTATATATTTGAGTTCGTAGGGGAATGGGTAAGCGGGTTTTGGTTCGAACCTCGGATTTTGACCATGTGGGTCCGGGGGGTTTTGACTTTTTGGGTAAAACTTTAGAAAACTCATTTTTATGTATTAGAATTGATTCATTTAGCATTTATTGATGTAATTAAGTAACTTGTGGCTAGATACGAGCGAATTGGTGGTGGAATCAAGAGGTAAAGCGATAGTAGAGACTTGAATTGTATTTGTAACATCGAGGTAAGTGTTTGGTCTAACCTTAGCTTGAGGGATTAGGAGTCGAGTCCTATTTGCTATGTGGTATTTGTTGAGTACGACATATAGGCATGGTGACGAGTATTTATACGTTGGTGTCAAGCATGCCCGTGAGTCTTATATTGTGATTATTATGACTTCGTTGTATTATTCATGATTTGGTGATGATTTCTGTTGTTGGGCAAAGTTTGTGGAAGTAATTGTGACATTTGAACATTGAGGAGTGTTGGCTCAAGTTGTACAATGAAATGTGAAAGTATAAGTGGTAATTGAACCTTTTAGAGCATTGGCTCAAGTTGTGAAGTGAGTTGAGAAGTAAAAGTGAAAAAGAGAAGAGAATCATTATATTATCTCCCTTGCCGGGAATTTGTTGCTTTTAATGTTATCTCCCTAGCCGGGATGTTGATGCTTCTTATGATGTTGTTCCCTTGCCGGGACTTAATCGTTGAACTATTGTTCCCTTGCCGGGATTCTTATTGTAATTCCATTTATTCCCTTGCCCTAGTGATTGTTGCTTGGGTGAGGAAGAGTGTAAAACACGAAAGGTGATGCCATGTATTGTTTTGGTGAGAGTGTGTTAAAGCACGAAGAGTGATGCCGTGTATGATTTTGTGAGGAAGAATGTAAAGCACGAAGGGTGATGTCGTACCGCACGATGTACAATTCCATGCTGATTATATTGATTTTATGGTAAGGATGAGAGTTAAAGCACGAAGGGTGATGCCGTGCACTTGTCCTTGATTTTCCCGATTCTTGCTGATAATTGAGTTATATTGTCCTTTACGTTTATTTACTGATTATCTGTTGTTACTTGATTTTATTTTGATATTATATATTCCCTTACCCTATTTTCCTTGTGATTGTTACTTGGATGAGGAAGAGTGTAAAGCACGAAGGGTGATGCCGTGTATTGTTTTGGTGAGAGAGTTTTAAAGCACGAAAGGTGATGCCGTATATTGTTTTGGTGAGAGAGTGTTAAAGCACGAAGGGTGATACCGTGCACTTGTCTTCGATTTCCTGATTTTTATTGATAACTGAGTTACTATTACTCTACATTTAATTGTTGGTTTCCTATTGATACCTGTTGTACCCCGCAGTCTAATCCCCCTCCCTTCCTATTTTCAATTGAACTGTGGTGATCCTCATATTTATTTGTTATTCTTCTGTTATTATTCGATGTCCCCACAGCATGTTACCCCCTCCTATACTTAACTGTACATTACTATTCATCTTTTCCGTTGTATATGATTTAACTACACAGATTTATTTGATAGTCTGGTCCTAGCCTCGTCACTACTTCGCCGAGGTTAGGCTAGGCACTTACCATCGCATGGGGTCGGTTGTGCTGATACTACACTCTGCACTCTTTTGTACAGATCCCAGTGCTGTAGACTTCGGACCGTAGTGAGATTGTTGTTTCTTGTTCATCAGGCGACCCGAGGTAGTCTTGCAGGTGTCCGCAGGCCTTGGCGTCTCCTTCTATCTACTATTCCTGTTTTTTTCATGTATTTCCAGAGACAGTGTTGTATTTATTTCTTTTAGACTTTTTTGTAGCACTCCTAGACAGTCTGTGAAGTTGTGACACCAGTCTTGGGTAGATTTGTTATGGATTGGTATTAGCAGTATTATTAAATCTTTACAATGCAGTCTTCCGCTTATTCAATTATGTTGTTATCTAATCGTTGGCTCTAAACTATTATCAGATTAAAAATGAAAATACGGTAAATAGTTCAGTTGGTTGGCTTGCCTAGCTTTCACTAGTAGGCGTCATCACAACTCCCGAGGGTGGAAAATCCGGGTCGTGACAATCATACCAGTTTAACAACTTTGCATATAGGCATGAAGTATTACTAATTCAACTACAGTTCCATATAGAGACGATATGTTTGAAAAAGTAAGTCAAGCTACACAGATTGACATATAGAGAAGATATGTATTTCGAATCATTCTTAAATTATGTAGCATATAGATAAGATACTCATAAAAGGTATGTATACATTTCGGAACTAGTATATAGAGAAGATACGTAGTAAAAATCATGTATACTTCCAAGGAGTCTGCATATAGAGAAGATACACCACTGATCAGTTTTCATAATCGGCATGTACGTCATCAGGGAGAATCATGAGAGAACAACCCTAAGGGGATGGATCCTTATTCACATGTTACACGGACCATTCACGTGACATAATCATAACAACCGCACGGATAACTCATATACCATAATAACTCAACTCGCACGGACCACTTACGTATTGTCGTCCAGTCCATCACATAAAAAGCATATATAATAATTGTGAGCACATGATTTTTGCCCTATGAGAACTACTCCCAAAAATTCAAAATAAAATGATTTTGTGTTGTTTGTGATTTATTTGTATTTTGTCTGTGCATGTTTATTTCTACTTTAGTTAAGAAAAATACAAAAATATGTGTTGCATGTGCATTTAGGATTTAATTTTACAATTTAGGACTTAATTAAATAATCAAGTTTGTTTTACAAAATGGAAAAATCACAAAAAATATGTACTTTGCATTTTTTGCATTTAATGTCCGAATTGTGTGTTTATCTTTATTTGATGTTTAATTTCGTGTGATAGCTAGTATTAAGAGTTAATGTTTTAGTTAATTGCCAATTTTATAATTTAATTAGGATTTTTAGTTGAAAAGGAATTAAAAGAAAATGAAAGGAAAAAGAAGAAAAGAGTGAAAATTGGGCCAAGTTCAATGCAAAAAATCAGGCCCAAATCACCCATGGACCAGGTCCAGTTGGCCTGGCCAGAGACGTCTTAAAACGACGTCGTCTGGTCACACTTAATCAAGGCCGTTGGATTAAATCGATCCAACGGCTGAGATTCAATCTCCCTTACCCATTCCCAAACCCGACCCGTTACCTGGATCCAGCCACCCCCCCCCCCACTTAGACCAAACGTCGCCATTTCCTTTAAGTAAATTGATCCAGGCCGTTGATCGTGCTTGATCCAACGGCCAGGATTAAACCACCCCTCTCCGTATATAAGCCCAACCTCTCACCTCACACCCCCTAAACCATACCCCTGTTCATCGTCTCCTTCAGAGACCAACCAAATGACCCTCGAAACCCTAGCCGCCCTGAAACCCTTTCGCCTGAAAGCCGGCGGCAACAACGCCGATGACCATGAAACCAACACCCCTAGAGCACCTAACCACCCTCTCCACGAATCCCTTACCCGTTTTGCTCGAATCAGACTGTAGCTTCTCGAATCTTCAATCGAAGATTCGAGCAAAACTTGAAACCCACCCCAACCAGTCCCAAACTCACACCAAGGCACCCCCGGACCACCCTCGTTACGGATCTGTTAACCGTTTGCCTCGAATCAACCTCCAGCTTCTCGAATCATCAATCGAAGATTCGAGCAGAACCTAAACCTACCCCAACCAGTCCCAAACTCATACCAGACATCTCCCTGACCTCCCTCGTCACCAAACCATCGTTGGTTTGGTTCGAAACAGACCAGAACCGTTCGAACCCCAAATCGAACCCCCAAGAACCCTAGAAAACCAAAGGTTGAAGTTTGTCCGAAGAAAAGGAATTTGGGTGTCCAGTGGACCTTAGTCGAAGTGTTCTAAATTGAGAACACTCGATTAAGGTCCGTTCGACCTCAAAAAGGTCCGAGTCAAAGTCCAAGTCAGGATCGTCTAGTCTCCGAGTTCCTGAGGTATTTTCCTTTTCCTGTTTGTTCCATTTTTGTGTTTGTTTATTCTGTTTACTTTGTTTAAGTGTAGCTTTATTGATTTTTTTCAGTTTTGTAGATTGATTCTATCTTTCTTCATCGGACCTTTTATTTGGTCCAATTTTATCATTACTTCTGTTTGTTGTGTAATCGATTGAATAAGTGTCGTCGATTAGTCCGGTAGGTTTGAGTGTTAGTTTAACATGATAGTAGTTTAATTTTGGTTTTGATTTCATGGTTCATTCTAGTCTGTTTCCCCTCCTGCTTTATTTCTGTCCTAAATGTTGTGTTGAAATGAGCCTGTTGGTATAGTTGAACTTAGAACTGAGCCTGTGGGTATATTCAGTTCGTCACATTGTTTTGAATTGCTTGGTCATTGGCAATGTTTTGAATTGCTTGGTGAGTCGAACTGCTTAGTCACAACTGTTATTTTGGTTGTCACCTGAACCTGTTGTGTCATGCCTTTTAAGGGTGTTCTGAGTCATTAAAAGCCTTGGTCTTTATTTTGTTGCTATTTGAATCAAGCTTAAGCAAATGAATCGAATCCTACTGTTTAGGGTCTGAAATGAATCTGACATTGGTTTGAATTCAGTGTTGATATGATAATGTCAACTAGATAGTAGTGAGTCATAAGGTTGCATTCAGAACTTAGGAGAATTGGTTATAACTGTAATTTCAAGGGCTTTAGGAGGGTATTTTGGGGTTTAAAAGGTCTGAAAATGGCTTAAGATGAGTGGGCTGACAGTAGGGTACTAAAGTACCATTAAACTAATGCAATTGTTTAGTGCTAATGGGGAACAAAACATAATGGTAGGGGGAAGGTTTAAAGGAAATGGATTAAGAAATAGGTGCCCATACTTATTTAAATTTAAATAAAGAAAAGACAAGGGTAGTGGGGAACAAATGAATTAAAAAGAGGGAAAATATAATATAGTGGGGTTTGAGAGATGATGGGCAGAATTAGTTTAAAAATTCTGCCTAAAGTGTTTTTGAGAGTTGAGGGGGCAGGCCTGTTTTGGGGGTTATATATAGAGTCACTTTTAGACAGAGGGAGGGGCCTACAAAATCTGAAGAGAGACCCGGAGAGAGAAAAAGTCAATCTGAGAGAACATTTGTGAGTCTTGAATCAGTTCTAAGAGAGAGTTTAAGAGAAAGGATATTGTTCCATTGAGTTCTAGGCAGAATTTAGATTCCAAGCACTGGTTCTTGCCCCTTTTGATTGTTGAATCTATTTGGCAGTCTATTGATTATGTTTCTGAACTTATCCGAGCTCAGTTTGTTCTTTGTTGGGTGTATGTATTGTTGTTGGTTGACAAACCCATTCTGGGTTGTGGTTGAGTGTTATTCTGGTTTTAAAACTGGTTTTTTGAAGCTGTTCTGAATCCCATTGCTGCTGCATTGTCTGCTGCTTACCTGCTGCTGACTTCTCTTTCTTCCTGTCCTGTTTTCCAATCCAGGTACATGTTGAATCTCCACATCATGTAGAGTTTGGCTGAAATAAAATGAAATGGAAACCTAACTTCATTGGAAAACTTCAGTAGCTACTATATCTTCTTTATAATTGAATGTAATGGTTTGAATTGTAATTAGGACTGTTTGCTTAAGTAATTTGGAATGGCTGAATAACTTGTAATAAACTGCCTTTGAACTGCTTCGAACCAATTCAAATTCGTGACTATCTAACTACAATTCAGTACAATAGGTGTATGTGTAGTTTAGTGTTCATTTATGTTTAAAAAGAAAAGTCGGAAACAGTTGGATTTGAAATCGAGTTTGATGTCCAGTTGAGCATGTATTGTATTGCAGTAACACATACCATGCAGATTAGTTCTTAATATATAGGTGTTAACTAGCGTTGGTAGAAGTGTATGACCAATAGTCTAATCCTTGAAGGCTTGATATGCAATCTTGTTGTCGAACTCAAAGCTACCTCTTAATTTGCTCTTTCACCTTTAGTAAAAACAGAAAGTAGTTAAAATAATCTAATCTTCAAACCATGTTCTGCTCATTTTAGTAAGAGGACGCAGTAATTTTGATGGATACTTGATTTGATTCAACTGAAGCTGCGTCGGTCTAGTGGTCAACCTAATTCCAGGCCATCCGAGCTTAAGCGTTTTAACGAATGGCCCGGGTTTTACCTTATTTGTATACTCACATGGGCCTGGGCCAAAGACTACGTTGGGCCGGCTTTTGGTCGTGCAAATTCACATTTTTCGGGCTTATCCTTGAGCCCTGAGACATATTTGGTTTACAATTATTGTTTTAGGCCCTTGACAAAATCGATTAGGATTTTTCCTTAGTTTTAGAGACAAATTGATTAGAAAATTTTAGTTCACTTTAGGATGGACCTATAAATGAAATGAGACGAGCCTCGCTAAATAGAACACATAAGTCGTGGGCCCTCATCAAATTTATATTTGAAATACTTAGATTCCGAGGCGAGCCGTTAGCGAATTTCACGGTCTTCCCCAAATAACCACGCGTTAGTCTCTTTAGGCGCGTACTTTAATAACATTGCCTTCTTAAACCCGTTGGGGGGGGGCACATTTATGTGACCCAAATCCAAATCTCAACAAAGTCGAAATGTGTCTCTAATCACGGGTACATTGATTGTGACGTGGTTCGAGATGAATTTCCACGACATTGTAAATTCTTTTAAAAATAATGAGTGAGACGAGCCTCAACAAACAAAAGTATACAAGTTGTGGGGCCCTCTATACGTGTTGGTAAAATTACTTAGACTTCGGGATGGGCCGTATAGTAAAATTTCACGGCCTTACCCAAAATAATAATACGCTAGTCGCTTTAGGCGCGCCTTTAATAATTTACTTTCTTAAACTCGGGTGCACACTTATGTGACCCAAATCCAAATCTCAACGGAATCGAGACGTGTCAACAACCACGGGTGCATTGATGTGACATGGTTCGAGATGCGTTTTCACGACGTTGCAATTCTCGTTGAAAAAAAATAACAATAATAAAAGCGATAAAAAGTTTAAATTTGCACATAGGTTCAATATGAATTAAAATCAGATAAATAAGCCGAATATGACAGTTGAGCGACCATGCTAGAACCACGGAACTCGGGAATGCCTAACACCTTCTCCCGGGTTAACAGAATTCCTTACCCGGATTTTTGGTTCGCGGACTGTAATACAGAGTTAATCTTTCCTCGATTCGGGATTCAACCGGTGACTTGGGACACCATAAATCTCCCAAGTGGCAACTCCGAATTAAATAAGAAATCCCATTTCGATTGTCCTTTAATTGGAAAAACTCCCTTTACGTCCCTTCGCGGGGGCGCAGGTAAAAAAGGAGGTGTGACAGCTCTGGCGACTCTACTGGGGTTCGAACCTAGAATCTCTAGTTCAGGGTTCAGAATTCGAGCTTAGATAAATTGTTATATTTGGCTTTGTTTATTATCTGATTTTTACATGTTTGAGCCTAATGTGCTAAATGCTGCTTTTACCGCTTTGATATTATCTGAACTGTATATAAACTGTGTCGAAACCCTTCTCTTCTTACCTCCGGGGATGTGCTTGCTGGTTGAGACTCCCTATTCTGTTAGTGTCATACCTTGAAATAAGAAAGAGGCCGGACAAGTTACAAAGTCGGACGATCCCGCGGGTCCCCGGTACGTAGCCCCCTCCTCGACTCGAGTTGTCTGCTCGGGTACACAGTCTAGAACAAATACCCAGGTTACGAACCTAAAATAACTCAGTTTCATGCCGGATCCCTAGTAGGAACGTTTGTTTGCATCATGTGCATTTGATTTTGGAGGCTCAACACAGGGGTTGGGTCTGTCTAGGACAGGTGTACCAAAACGACAAAAGACCATCCTGATGCATCCAACTTGCTACATGTGCATTTGTTTGCTTCGGACTTGCATGTTGACCGGCTTTTGAATACTTTGAGGAAAGAGAGATAGAGGTAGTTAATCGCCTGTTTTGAAAAAATCAATGTCCAAATAGCGTCGAAACTCTGTCGAATTTTTGAGAGAAAAAAAAGAGAAAAAGAAAGGGGGTTTTGTTTATGAAAAATGGTTTTATTTGCCATTGAAAAAGTCTTGTTTTCAAAAGAAGTTTGTTTTATCTACCCGAACTACGCCGGTTTGATTCTCACAGGGTGCGGGATACGTAGGCAACCCTCATCGGGTCCAACCTCCCCTTTTACAAAAATAGCCAAAAAATGTCAAATTTTAATTGTCAACATAAATAAGTTGGGTGACGCCGTTTTTGGCAAGAATATCCGAATGTTCACGAAAGGGACGCCGGAAGGCTGACTTTGCATAAACGGCCACTTTTAGTCATTTTGGATTTTTGACCGGTTGACTCACCCAGCTTTAAAATCTTCGTTCCCGAAGTGCTGAAAAGCCGTGTGCGGAACCGGATCTTCCTTTTAATCTGTGGAAAATTTAAAAAATAGTCAATTTGTTGAGTCAAATAAATTTTATTTCTTAATCACCTTAATAAATGTCAGGATGAGCACGATGCAAAATGAACCTTTTTCAATAATGACTAAAATCCCTTTCAAGTTGCGGCTATGGTGGGATGATTTAGGTAGTGAAGGGCAAGAAGAGGTCAAGAAATATCTAAAAGGTCTTACGGGTTTATTGAAAATCCAGCCTCGGGGGATATCATAAGAGCTTTGGTCACCTGCTGGGACCCGGCACACAATGTCTTCCACTTCTCCGATTTTGAACTCACCCCGACTTTGGAGGAAATAGCCGGGTACATCGAAAATGCTGATGTTCCGTTGAGGCAAAAATACCTGGTTGCTCCAAGAGCTATCACTGTGCATCAGTTTTTAGATTCGTTAAAGATACCCAGGACGGTCCATAACCCAGATTTAGCCGCAGGTTTTTGTAGTCTGCGCTTCATATACGACAGATATGGTCATGTCGGAGGATTCAACAACCCGGGTAACAAGTTATGCAGCAAAAGTAACCGTCAGAAATGGGACGAGCATAGACGAGTGGATTTTATGATAACCTTTTTGGGCCTTTTGGTATTTCCAAGGAAAGACGGAAACATTGATCTGAAGATAGTCGGGGTCGTCAGTACCTTGCTCATTCAACATGAAAGCACTCTTGCGCCTATGATAATATCTGATATCTTCCGAGCTCTCACAGCCTGCAAAGCCAGAGGGAACTTTTTCGAGGGGTGTAACTTGTTGCTACAAATATGGATGACTGAGCATCTCTGCCACCGTTCCCAGCTCTTGAGTTATGGCTCCTCGAAGAAAACTTGCATAGAAGAGTTCTACACAAGAATCAAGGGGGTCAGTCTACCCGAGGGAGTTACGACATGGACATCATTCTTTCGGACCCTCACCGCCAACCAAATACAGTGGACACTAGGATGGTTGCCCGTTGACAAGGTCATCCATATGCCGGCAGCTAGGACCCACTTTCTATTGATGGGGCTCAAGAGCATTCAGCCTTACGCGCCATATCGGGTTTTGAGACAACTCGGGAGATGCCAAACAGTGCCATAGGAGGAAGATCTTAGTGCTCAAGTAATTGAGATTAGCCCTGACGGATAGTTCCCTGAAGCAAGAGTCCATCAGATCTGGAGTGAATGCCAATGTTTAAAAGCAGATACTTGCGTGCAGGATCAGGCCAAAGGTGAAGTGGCGCCAGGATACCTTGCTTGGTACATGAGAGAACTTGAGCACGAAAGGCCGGCTAAAAGACCCCATCTCCAAGAATTCGTCAAGGCGTCGCAAGAACAGTGGGATTGGTTAGCTAAAGAGCACGAGTACAGGGTTGCAATAGGAAAGTTGGAGAAGCAAGTTATAGATCTGAAATTTGAGAAAGATTTGCATATCGCTGCAGATGAGGGAGAGAAGAGAAAACTAGCTCAGGAAAATGAGGTCCTCAAAGCTTAAATCCAGGAAATGAAAATAGCTACCAGAAACCCGAAGAGAAGTCGGGCTGATGAAAGGCTCATAAATGGTCTAAAGAAGAAAGTCGTCGAGTATCAAGAAGACCTGGAAAAATCTGAAGCTGGTCTAGTGAGAATCCAGGTGAAATAGATAAACAAGGTAGAAGAGCGAGCACGGTCTATGCAACAAATGAAGAGGGACTACGAAAGGAACATCGCTATATTGAGAGAAACAATATCCACTCTCAAAGAGCGAGTCTTCAGATAAGCCCGAGATGCCAGAGCAGATAGGAAGCGCTACTATGATCTAATGGCCCGAACGGAGAAACAGATGAATGAGTTTCAGGATCAACTCCTTTACAACGCTCAAATGCTGGGGACACGGAATCAACAAATAGAGCGATTGCTTATGGAAAGGGACGGAATCAAGAGAAGAATCGACGATATCGGGCACTACATTACCATAAAGTGCCTAGCTTGTGAGGATATGTCCCGTACCACCTTCTTTGCTTCAATAATGATTTATGTCCACCAGATCATGGAAGATTTGAAATATCTGCAAAGGGGCCTTGCACCAAAGCCCGCGGCGAGGCCGAACGACGCCCCGCGGGCGCCAAAATTCAAAACTCTGAAACATTCATAGTTTGAGTCTGTATTTTCCTTGTCTTCAAAGTCTGTTGTCCGTAGGCAATCCACATAAGATTCGACCACCACTAAAAAGAAAAGAGGAAAAGGCAAAGTGAATAAAAGAAAGGAAAAGAAAGAAATAAAAAGAGAGATAAAGAAAGTTTCAGAAGCACTTAAACGAGGCACAAACAAAGTAAGACGGAATGACGCATGCGGTCAAAGCAAAGACATGTTAGAAATGGTTAAACTGCCTAGGAACATTGCATTCCCCAACGTGAAATTGCAATATGTGTTAAACTCTAACGCTAACAAGTTTGTTGCCCTTCCAGAGATTTCGAACCAGTTAGTTTGTTAGAACGTTCTGGCAGATTACCATTACCAAATAAGATCCAAAGGGCCCGTACTAAAAAGCATGACTAGTTCAGACCAAAGTGTCGAGGATGAAAGGACGGAGAATCAAATGCTGAAGGAGGAAATGGATAAGATGAGATAGGAGATGAAAGAAATGCAACTGCCTTAGCTAGGGTACAAAAAGCACCTAACCCTCCCGTTATTCCCACTCTCCCACCAGGACACATGCCGGAATACCCTTCCCCCGGCCCTTCGACAAGCTTCCCCAGTCACTAATACTATCAGGGAAGAAATGCCTATGATCCCCAAGCTTCACAACCCAATCAGAACCCTCCTCCACCAAATGTTCCTATTTTTGTGGCACCCCCACCAGCCACGCTGCAAAGATCATCCAGCGAGCCGTTGTTTCAGGCTCACGATAACCAATATTACCCCCTGAACCAACCTTCAAAGCACCCGAGCCTCATACTTATAATACTCACTTCGAGATCCCGGTAGAGACTGAAAAGCCGGCTAAGAGCCCAGAGCAAGATGAAGTGCTTCGAAAGTTTAAAAGCCTAGAGCAGTCCTTCAGGAATATCCATGGGTTAGGCAACCAAGTCAGTGTGGCCTACAAAGATCTGTGCCCATTCCCCAACATTCAATTGCCGGCAGGGTTCAAGATGCCAAAGTTTGATCTATATGAGGGGCACGGTGATCCGATGGCACATTTGCGAAGGTTTTGCAGTAAGATGAGAGGGGCCGGGGGAAAAGACGAGCTGCTGATAGCTTACTTTGGTCAGAGTCTGAGCGGTTCTGCACTGGAATGGTACACAAGACAGGATCCGAGCAGGTGGTACACCTGGGACGATTTAGCACAAGTATTTGCAGGGCACTTTCAGTACAACCTTGAGATCGTCCCTGACCGTCTCACATTGCTGAAACTTGAGAAGAAGCCTGGGGAAAGCTTCCGAGAATTTGGGTTCCGCTGGAGAGAGCAGGCAGCAAGAGTTGATCCTCCGATGAGAGAGGGAGAAATGGTGGACTACTTTCTACAGACTCTAGAGCCAACTTACTTTGGTCACTTGGTGACGTCAGTTGGCAAATCTTTCAACGAAGTAGTAAAAATGGGCGGTATGGTTGAAGAGGGACTTAAGTCCAATAAAATCTTGAGCTATTCGGCGATTAAAACTACCACTCAGGCAATCCAGAGTGGCACGGGAGGTGCGCTCGGAAAGAAGAAAAGGGAAGATGTCGCAACAGTTGAGGCAAGTACTTGGTCCAGATCCAGAGATCTCCCCCTCACCACCAACCTAGACCCCATCACTCAAATTACCCACACATTCCATAAGGCCCTCCACAGCCCTACTACCCACCATAAGAGCCACACTTCTCTGTCCATCACGCCCAAACTTACACCCAGCCTCCGGTTTGCCCGTAATGGCGTGCGCTGGCTTCCCAGAGTACATATCCACCTCCACAAAATACATATCCACCTCCACAAAGCACATATCCACCTCCACAAAACATACATACACCACCAAGGGCCTACATGAATCCTTCGGGACCAGGTTTTCATGAGAATCAGACTTTCAGGAACAAAAGGGTGCAGAGGCCGAGAACATTCACTCCGCTGGGAGAAACCTATACTACTCTGTTCCATAAATTGAGGCAGTTAGGCCTATTGAGTCCTGTGGAGCCCAAATTTCCAAATCCTCTTCCCAAAAATCTGGACCACTTGGTAAGCTGTGAATATTGTTCGGGGGCTCCCGGGCATGATACTAAGAAGTGTTGGAAGTTGAAGACTGCCGTACAAGATCTCATTGACACAAATAGGATCGACGTCCACGAGCCAGAGGCACCTAACATCAATCAGAACCTGTTGTCGGCACACCATGAAACCCACATGATCGAACTAGTGCACGAAGCAGGGAAGCTCAAGAAGCCCTCACAAACGGTAATGATGATCCGTGTCAGTCCGAAAGAAAAGTTGATTAGTGGAAAATCGGTAGTACAGTCGGAAAGGGTAGAAGGCAAGCCAATGGTGGTGATAGGGAAGAGTTCGTCTGATGTTGCCAAGAATCCAGAGCCGGTCAAAGTAATGGTGCAAGGGATATCAAGCAAGCTAGTAGCCGTGAAGGGGGCATGCATAGGACCAGTTGTTATCAGGCCAGTAATGCAGTTGCCGATAATCAACGAGAAAGCTGTGCCATGGAGCTACAGTCAGGTAATGGTAATTCATAAGGGGAAGGAAGTTATGGAAGAAATATGTGAGGCACAAGGGTTAACTCGTTCGGGAAGGTGTTTTGCTCCCGCAGAGTTAAGAAGGGCCAATCCCGTAGCTACAAAGAATCCAGTTACCGAGGAAGAGGCGGAAGAATTTTTAAAGAAAATGAAGGCACAAGATTACTCCATTATGGAGCAGTTGAGGAAGACCCCGACACAGATCTCATTGTTGTCGTTGTTGATCCATTCAGATGAGCATCGCCAGGTATTGATGAAAATTCTGAATGAAGCCCATGTTCCGGATAAGATCTCTGTGAACCATCTGGAGAAAATAGCAAACAAGATTTTCGAGGTCAACAGGGTCACTTTTTCAGACGATGAGTTGCCCGTGGAGGGTACAAAACATAATAGAGCCCTTTATTTGACTGTGAAGTGCGAAGACTCGGTAGTCACTCGAGTACTGATTGATAATGGGTCCAGTGCCAATATCTGTCCTTTGGCCACATTGAACAAACTGAAGGTCGATGGTGATAGGATTCACAAGAACAATATCTATGTTCGAGGGTTTAACGGTGGTGGTACAGACACGATGAGTGATATCATACTGGGATTGACCATTGGTCCAGTCGAGTTCACCATGGAATTTCAAGTGTTAGACGTGGCAGTGTCATATAATCTTCTGTTGGGGCGACCCTAGATCCACGCCGCCAAAGTAGTGCCTTATACACTACATCAGATGATCAAATTCGAGTGGGATATGCAAGAGATTGTAGTACATGGGGAAGACAATGCAAGCGCCGTAAGTAATGCCATCGTACCCTTCATAGAGACTGATGATGATAAGGGGCCGTGGGTTTACCAGGTTTTCGATACGGTTTCAGTGGACAAAGTTCTCGAAGGTGAAAGCATCCCACTTCCCAAAATAGTGGCTGCAACTGTCATGGTAGCTTCGGAGATATTGAAGAACGGGTTTGTGCCAGGCAAAGGTTTAGGGGCTAATCTTCAGGGTATTGTTCAGCCGGTTTCTTTGCCCAAAAATTTGGATACCTTTGGGTTGGGGTTCAAGCCTACAACGACGGATGTGAGACGGGCCCGCAAGTTGAAGAAAAGAGTCTGGGTCCTTCCCAAGCCAATCCCGCGCCTATCCAGATCATTTGTCAAAGCAGGTATCAGAAAGTTGTCGGTCCCGAAAGTTCTCGGACCACTGATTGGGCCAGACGAAGATTTGAATGAGGGCTTTGAAATGATGTTCGCCGATGTCAACATGATAGAAGCTGGAGAAGGGTCCATTAGATTAGATGTACAGTTTGTGGGGCCTAGGGCAAATATCAACAATTGAATAGCTACTCCCCTTCCTACCCGGAAGGAGTTTTGGTAGTGGGCTCTGATTTTTCTTTCTTCTCTTTTTGGATTATTCCAGGGTTGTAATCCAGTTTTGTTTTGTATTCAGCAAAGTGTGAAACTCTGTTATCCCGTATTTTAATAAAGTGAAAGCTTTTGTTCTTCTTATTTTGTTTTAACTTTGTTTTCTTCTTTTCTCTTTCTGAATAGTTCTCTTTATATTGGTTCTAATGACATGGCATGCACAACGGATCTTCAACCCAGTCTAAAAAATCAATCTGATTCCGAACTAATTGTACAAGAGGTCGATTATGATGATGAATTAGAATACGATGAGGATGAAGCTTTCGAAGAGATAAACAGAGAGTTAAGCCAGTTTGAAGAGAAATCCAAGCCCAACTTAAATGACACAGAAGCCATCAATTTAGGGGATGCAGTTGATATTAGGGAAACTAAAATAAGCATCCACATTGCACCGAATATCAGGGAAGAACTAATCAAAGCACTTATTGAGTTCAAAGACGTTTTTGCATGGTCGTATGATGACATACCGGGGTTAAGCACGGATTTAGTGGTTCACAAATTGCCCATTAACCCGGCATGCCTTCCTGTCAAGCAGAAATTGAGGAAGTTCAAAACAGACATGAGTGTGAAGATTAAAGAGGAAGTAACCAAGCAGTTACAAGCAAAGGTTATCCGGGTCACTCGATATCCTAATTGATTGGCTAATGTGGTGCCAATGCCGAAGAAAGATGGGAAGATCAAAATGTGTGTCGATTACCGCAATTTGAACAGGGCAAGCCCCAAGGACAACTTTCCATTACCCAACATCCATATCTTGATCGATAATTGTGCCGGACGTGAGATCGGGTCTTTTGTGGATTGCTATGCTGGGTATCATCAGATTCAGATGGATGAAGAAGATGCGGAAAAGACGGCTTTCATTACGCCGTAGGGGACTTATTGCTACCGGATAATGCCATTTGGTTTGAAGAATATTGGGGCAACGTACATGAGAGCAATGACAACTGTGTTTCATGACATGATACACAAAGAGATTGAGGTATACGTGGACGATGTGATCATAAAATCCAAGCATCAGGAAGACCACGTAGCAGACCTAAGGAAGTTTTTCCAAAGACTTCGAAGGTACGATATTAAGCTCAACCCGGCCAAATGTGCATTTGGTGTTCCATCTGGAAAGCTGTTGGGATTCATCGTCAGTCGGCGAGGCATTGAGTTGGACCCGTCAAAGATCAAATCCATCCAAGATTTGCCACCGCCGAAGAACAAGACAGAAGTAATGAGTCCATTGGGAAGGTTGAACTATATCAGCAGGTTTATTGCTCAACTCACAACAACTTGTGAACCCATTTTTCGGCTACTGAAGAAAGATGCTGCGGTAGAATGGGTGGCAGAATGTCAGGAAGCATTTGACCAAATCAAAGGATATTAATCAAATCCACCTGTGTTGGTTCCACCTGAGCCGGGAAGACCGTTAATTCTTTATCTAACGGTCTTGGAGAATTTGTTTGGCTGCGTACTGGGGCAACACGACATTACAGGAAGGAAGGAGCAAGCCATCTATTATCTCAGCAAGAAGTTTACAGTATATGAGGTTAAGTACACTCAACTCGAGAAGACATGTTGCGCCCTAACTTGGGTGGCCCAGAAATTGAAGCATTATCTGTCATCATATACTACTTATCTCATTTCATGCTTGGATCCACTGAAGTATATTTTTCAGAAGCCTATGCCCACAGGAAGATTGGCGAAATGACAGATATTACTCACAGAATTCGACATCGTCTATGTGACAAGGACGGCCATGAAGGCCCAAGCATTGGCTGATCACTTGGCCGAGAATCCTGTTGATAAAGAATACGAGCCCTTGAGGACGTATTTCCCTGATGAAGAAGTGATGCATGTAGATGAGTTGGAATTATCTGAGGAACCAGGTTGGAAGCTCTTCTTTGATAGAGCCACAAATGCGAAAGGAGTTGGAATAGGAGCGGTACTTATTTCTAAAACAGGACATCATTATCCTGTTACGGCACAACTACGTTTCTATTGTACCAATAACATGGCTGAATATGAGGCATGCATTTTGGGTTTACGGTTAGCTGCAGACATGGATGTCTAGGACGTCTTGATCTTGGGAGACTCGGACCTCCTGGTGCATCAGATTCAGGGTGAATGGGAAACAAGGGATTTGAAGCTCATACTATATCGACAATGTTTGCACGATCTAAGCAAGCAATTTCGATCAGTGGAGTTCAGACACATCCCAAGAGTTCATAATGAGGTTGTCGATGCTTTGGCCACCTTAGCATCAATGTTGCACCACCCAGATAAAATTCATGTTGACCCATTGCATATCCAGGTTTGTGATCAGCATGCTTATTGCAACATGATAGAGGAAGAAATGGATGGCGAGCCATGGTTTTATGATGTCAAGGAATACCTCAGGATGGGGATATACCCGGAACAGGCCACCAGAGATCAAAAGAGAGCCATTCGGTGATTGGCAAATGGATTTTTCCTCAGTAGGGGAATGTTGTACAAAAGAACACCAGATTTGGGATTGCTGAGATGTATAGATGCTAGTCAAGCCACGACAGTTATGACAGAGGTACATGCTGGAGTTTGTGGGCCACATATGAGCGGATATGTATTGGCGAAGAAGATTCTTCGAGCAGGGTACTATTGGCTCACTATGGAGCGTGATTGTATCAGCTTCGTGCGGAAATGCCATCAGTGTCAGATACATGGAGATCTGATTCATTCTCCGCCGATAGAATTGCATACAATGTCAGCACCATGGCCATTTGTCGCCTGGGGCATGGATATCATTGGACCCATTAAGCCAGCAGCATCCAACGGGCATAGGTTCATTCTGGTGACCATCGATTATTTCACTAAGTGGGTTGAAGCTAAAACTTTCAAGTCGGTAACCAAGAAGGCAGTGGTAGATTTTGTTCACGCCCATATCATCTGTAGATTTGGAATCCCAAAGGTGATCATCACGGATAATGGTGCTAATCTTAATAGCAATTTGATGAAAGAGGTATGTCAACAGTTTAGGATCACACACCGTAATTCCACCCTATATCGTCCCAAGGCGAATGGCGCGGTTGAGGCAGCCAATAAGAACATAAAGAAGATATTGAGGAAGATGGTAGAAGGGTCCAGGCAATGGCACGAAAAGTTGCCATTTGCATTGTTGGGATATCGCACTACTGTCCGCACTTCAGTAGGTGCAACTCCTTATTTGTTGGTATACGGAACTGAAGCAGTAATACCGGCGGAAGTTGAAATTCCATCCCTTCGGATTGTCGCTGAGGCTGGGATTGATGATGATGAATGGGTCAAAGACCGATTGGCAGCAGTATGTCATAGCCAGTTGTATCAGAAGAGGATGGCAAGAGCATATAATAAGAAGGTGCATCCCAGGAAATTTGAAGTAGGACAGCAGGTGCTGAAACGAATCTTGCCACATCAGGCCGAAGCAAAGGGCAAGTTCGCCCCGAATTGGCAAGGGCCGTTTATTGTGACCAGAGTGTTATCCAATGGCGCTTTATGTTTAACAGATATCGAAGGGAAATGCGTCGACATGGCTATCAATTCTGACGCAGTTAAGAGATATTATGTATGATTTCTTTTGATTGTAATTGTTGTCTGTTTGTACTGGGCATTTATCGGAGAATGAAATGACGGAGGCAATTCTTTATTCTATCCAAACACTTTAACCTTTGCTTCCCCTTTTGAGCCTTATTTATTCTTTCATACCCCTCTTTTGGAATCAGTAATGAAAATGAAAGAAAAAGAGAAGAGAAAATAATGATAATAAAGACAAAAGAAAAGTCACAAGAAAAACAAAGGAATTGGGAACTACGTTTGACCTGATTCCTCAAAAAGGATACATAGGCACCTCACGGCTCGGTCATAGTGTAACAAAAAAAAATCCCCAAGCAAGAAAAACTGGGGCAGAAGTTGTGTTTATAATTTTGGGAAAGAAAGTTGATTCCAAGAGTTGTAATGTTTTACCCATCGAAATTATTTTGAACCTTTTACCCTTTTTCTTTTAGCCATACACAAAAACCCATATCGATGTCCAAAAAAGACCTCCCGATCAATATCCGAAAAGTGCCAAGTCATGCAAACGGAAGTCGGGAATAACACTCTGATCCCTAGCAGAGAAGAGAATCATAAGCTGGAAATGAATTGGTAGCCGAAAGAATCCCCAGTAGAGAGATTCTTATCGGTAACACTCCAATCCCCAACTGGAAGAAAAAATAAAATGAAATGAGAGAGTCTTATCGGTGAAAACCTCCACAGGCACCATAAGGCGACGTAAGTTGAGAGAAATAAAACGAGAGAGTCTTGTCGATGAAAATCTTCACAGGCACCATAAGGCGACGGGAGTTGAGAGAAATGAGAGAGTCTTATCAGTGAAAACCCTTCGAAGGGCGCTGTGAGGCGACAAGACAAGATTGGCGGAAAGGATCCGCATTTGGCAAAGAGTTGAGTGTCTGTTTATCCCCAGCAAGATGAGGCCATCCGAAAGATTGATTGATATAAATAGACTGGGTTGATTAATCCGAAATGCACGACATGATCGTTGGGATCGGTTATATCATTCAGATAAGTTCTTTTCTTTCCTTTTCCCCAGCATTTGTTCAGAAAGATTTCTTCTTTTTCTATCTTTGGAAATCATCACTTCTTGGTCTAAAGACTTTATCTCCCCATCAGTTCGTTTTTTAAAAGGATTTTCAGAGCTTATTACTAATTGCCAAGGTGGTGCAAAAACACAATGTGGATAGGACGGGCCAAAGATAAGGCGACAAAGTGAAAAGAAGTTTGTCGCAAGAAAATGATGAATGGGTCTAGATTCCAAGAGGACCGAATTTCCAAGGGAAGTTGGAGAAAAACAGAAAAAACAACAGTTGAAAAGTTATGGATCAAAATTCCAAGAGGATCCCCAGCAGATTTGCGAGATGCAGGAACAACTCCGACAGATTATCGACCAAGTTCCGCGATGGTCGGACAACACAGAGCGGGGAAGGAAGAGCAAAGAAAAACCATCCCCGGCAGGAATATAGTCCCCAGCAAATAATATCATCCCCAGCAAGTTTTGTAATAAAGCGCAAAGCAGGGAAAGGAAGAAGGGAAAAATCATCCCCAACAGGAGTGGCACGACCACTCACCACGTTTTAAACTAACAAATTTTTCTTTGACTTGAAGCAGGGAAAGGAAATGTTATTGACAGCGGGAAGACATGGCCACAAAGAAGATTATCAAACTGGGGCAGAAAATTTTCTCTCATTGCAAAAATTTTCTTGAAATCAGATAGCCACTTGGGGAAGATGGAAAATAACACAAGTTTTGAAGGAAGTGGAATCCCCAGCAGTTTACGGGAGAAGGCAATACAAGTTTTAAAGAAAGCAATCTTGGAAGAAGCAAGATAACCCGAGTTTTAAGGGTAGTGGTCTCTGAATCAGTGCCATCCCCACCATTGTTAAAAGGAGGGAAGTAACTAGTCTTAAAGAAGGAAGGTAATTCCCCAGTAGTGTTATCCCTGGCAGAAGTGAAAACACCAGTTTGAGGGAGGTAGTTCCAGTGGAAGGAAAGCGCTAGCTTTAAAGGAAGTAGTCTTTGAAGAAGGAAAATAATATAATTTTGAATAAAACACCGGTGTTATCCCCAGCAAATTTCAGAGGAATGAAACACCAGTTTAGAGGGAAGCAGTTCTAAAAAAGGATAATTTCAAGTTAGAAGGAAAATGGTTCAGAAGGCAGGAAGGAGCAACAACAATAAAACGCATTTTTAAGAAGTAGTTGAAGTTAGGAACCCGCCTGGAGAATGGAGGTATTACATTTTACGAATAGTCGAAGTCAGGAGCCGCCCTGAAGAACGGAGGTGTTATATTTTCAAATTGTAGTTGAAGTCAGGAGCCCGCCTGTAGAACGGAGGTTGTTATATTTTCAGTTAAAGAAGTTAAGAGCCCGCTTGTAGAATGAAGGCAGAATTATTTTTAAGTTTTTAATGGAGTCAGGAGCCCGCTTGGAGAATGGAGACTGATTTACTTTCAAAATTGTTGTTGGAGTCAGGAGCCCACCTGGAGAATGGAGGCTGATTTACTTTCAAAATTGCTGT
Source organism: Nicotiana sylvestris (assembly GCF_000393655.2). Taxonomy (NCBI): domain Eukaryota; kingdom Viridiplantae; phylum Streptophyta; class Magnoliopsida; order Solanales; family Solanaceae; genus Nicotiana; species Nicotiana sylvestris. The sequence continues at coordinate 77,629,565 of NC_091062.1, forward strand.
TGGAATCAGGATCCCGCCTGGAGAATGGAGGCTAATTTATTTTCAAAGATGCTGTTGGAATCAGGAGCCCGCCTGGAGAATGCAGGCTGATTTATTTTCAAAGTTGGAATCAGGAGCCCGCCTGGAGAATGAAGGCTAATTTATTTTCAAAGTTGATAAAGTCAGGAGCCCGCCTGGAGAATGAAGGCTGATTTACTTTCAAAGTTGTTGTTGGAGTCAGGAGTCCGCCTGTAAAACGGAGGTTATTATAATTTTAAGTCAAAGAAGTCAGGAGCCCGCCTGGAGAATGGAGGTGTTATATTTTTAAGAAGTTGATGCAGTCAGGGGCCCGCCTGGAGAATGGGGTGTTATATTTTTAAGAAATTATTGAGGTCTGGGGCCCGCCTGGAGAATGGAGGTGTTATATTTTAAGAAATTGTTGAGGTCAGGAGCCCGCCTGTAGAATGAAGGTGTTTATTTTAAAAAATTGTTGTTGAAGTCAGGAGTCCGCCTGGAGAATGGAGGTCGTATTATCTTTTAAAGTCAAGTTGGAGTCAGGAGCCCGCCTGTAGAACAAAGGAGTACACATTCAAATTGAAGTCAGGAGCCCGCCTGCAGAACAGAGGAATACATTTCAAGATCAAGCCAGAAGTTAGTAATGCAGAGGGTTACAACAAAAATACCCCCTAGCATGAATCCCATTTCAGAAATCTGAAAGAAGACTACAAAAGCAAGTCGAAGATAGATAAGATTCTGTAATCATTAGTCTAGTCTAGCTTTTTGTTTTCTTTCTAGCAATGGTGTAATAAGGAGGTCGGAAAGCAGTAGTAACAGCGTGCAACAGCAGTAACAGCAAAGATGCAGTCCCATGGTAGTCCCAGCTACCAAAACTTCCCGAACTACATTAACCTGATTCCCTTCTAGCCAGGGATATGTAGGAAACCTTTGAAGCAAAGGTTCGGTTAAATCTTTTAAAAAATGCTTCACACGGAGTATTCCAACGGGCAAAAATTGCTCGTATCCGCTCATTTTATCTTTGCACGAAAACTCTTTGTGTTTTCGGACAAAGAGGGGCAGCTGTGAGCACGTGATTTTTGCCCTATGAGAACTACTCCCAAAAATTCAAAATAAAATGGTTTTGTGTTGTTTGTGATTTATTTGTATTTTGTATGTGCATGTTTATTTCTACTTTAATTAAGAAAAATACAAAATATATGTATTGCATGTGCATTTAGGATTTAATTTTACAATTTAGGACTTAATTAAACAATCAAGTTTGTTTTACAAAATGGAAAAATCACAAAAGATATGTACTTTGCATTTAATGTCCGAATTGTGTGATTTTATCTTTATTTGATGTTTAATTTCGTGTGATAGCTAGTATTAAGAGTTAATATTTTAGTTAATTGTCAATTTTATAATTTAATTAGGATTTTTAGTTGAAAAGGAATTAAAAGAAAATGAAAGGAAAAAGAAGAAAAGAGTGAAAATTGGGCCAAGTTCAATGCAAAATATTAGGCCCAAATCACCCATGGACCAGGTCCAGTTGGCCTGGCCAGAGACGTCTTAAAACGACGTCGTTTGGTCACTCTTAATCAAGGTCGTTGGATTAAATCGATCCAACGGCTGAGATTCAATCTTCCTTACCCATTCCCGAACCCGACCCGTTACCCGGATCCAGCCAACCCCCCCCCCCACTTAGACCAAACGTCGCCGTTTCCTTTAAGTAAATTGATCCAGGCCGTTGATCGTGCTTGATCCAACGACCAGGATTAAACCACCCCCCTCCGTATATAAGCCCAACCTCTCACCTCACACCCCCCTAAAACATACCCATGTTCATCGTCTCCTTCAGAGACCAACCAAATGACCCTCGAAACCCTAGCCGCCCTGAAACCCTTTCGCCTGAAAGCCGGCGGCAACAACGCCGATGACTATGAAACCAACACCCCTAGAGCACCTAACCACCCTCTCCACGAATCCCTTACCCGTTTTGCTCGAATCAGACTGTAGCTTCTCGAATCTTCAATAGAAGATTCGAGCAAAACTTGAAACCCACCCCAACCAGTCCCAAACTCACACCAAGGCACCCCCTGACCACCCTCGTTACGGATCTATTAACCGTTTACCTCGAATCAACCTCCAGCTTCTCGAATCTTCAATCGAAGATTCGAGTAGAACCTAAACCTACCCCAACCAGTCCCAAACTCATACCAGACATCTCCCTGACTTCCCTCGTCACCAAACCACAGTTGGTTTGGTTCGAATCAGACCAGAACAGTTCGAACCCCAAATCGAACCCCCAAGAACCCTAGAAAACCAAAGGTTGAAGTTTGTCTGAAGAAAAGGGATTTGGGTGTCCAGTGGACCTTAGTCAAAGTGTTCTCAGTTGAGAACACTCGATTAAGGTCCGCTCGACCTCAAAAAGGTCTGAGTTAGAGTCCAAGTCAGGATCTTCTAGTCTCCGAGTTCCTGAGGTATTTTCCTTTTCCTGTTTGTTCCATTTTTGTGTTTGTTTATTCTGTATACTTTGTTTAAGTGTAGCTTTATTGATTTTTTCAGTTTTGTAGATTGATTTTGTCTTTCTTCATTAGACCTTTTATTTGGTCCAATTTTATCATTACTTCTGTTTGTTGTGTAATCGATTGAATAAGTGTCGTCGATTAGTCCGGTAGGTTTGAGTGTTAGTTTAACATGATAGTAGTTTAATTTTGGTTTTGATTTCATGGTTCATTCTAGTCTGTTTCCCCTCCTGCTTCATTTCTGTCCTAAATGTTGTGTTGAAATGAGCCTGTTGGTATAGTTGAACTTAGAACTGAGCCTGTGGGTATATTCGGTTCGTCACATTGTTTTGAATTGCTTGGTCATTGGCAATGTTTTGAATTGCTTGGTCAGTCGAACTGCTTAGTCACAACTGTTATTTTAGTTGTCACCTGAACCTGCTGTGTCATGCCCTGTAAGGGTGTTCTGAGTCATTAAAAGCCTTGGCCTTTATTTTGTTGCTATTTGAATCAAGCTTAAGCAATTGATGAATCGAATCCTACTGTTTAGGGTCTGAAATGAATCTGACATTGGTTTGAATTCAGTGTTGATATGATAATGTCAACTAGATAGTAGTGAGTCATAAGGTTGCATTCAGAACTTAGGAGAATTGGTTATAGCTGTAACTTCAGGGGCTTTAGGAGGGTATTTGGGGGTTTAAAAGGTCTGAAAATGGCTTAAGATGAGTGGGCTGACAGTAGGGTACTAAAGTACCATTAAACTAATGCAATTGTTTAGTGCTAATGGGGAACAAAACATAATGGTAGGGGGAAGGTTTAAAGGAAATGGATTAAGAAATAGGTGCCCATACCTATTTGAATTTAAATAAAGAAAAGACAAGGGTAGTGGGGAACAAATGAATTAAAAAGAGGGAAAACATAATATAGTGGGGTTTGAGAGATGATGGGCAGAATTAGTTTAAAAATTCTGCCTAAAGTGCTTTTGAGAGTTGAGGGGCAGACCTGCTTTGGGGGTTATATATAGAGTCATTTTTAGACAGAGGGAGGGGCCTACAAAATCTGAAGAGAGACCCGGAGAGAGAAAAAGTCAATCTGAGAGAACATTTGTGAGTCTTGAATCAGTTCTAAGAGAGAGTTTAAGAGAAAGGATATTGTTCCATTGAGTTCTAGGCAGAATTTAGATTCCAAGCACTCGTTCTTGCCCCTTTTGATTGTTGAATCTATTTGGCAGTCTATTGATTCTATTTTTGAACTTATCCGAGCTCAGTTTGTTCTGTTTTGGGTGTTTGTGTTGCTGTTGGTTGACAAACCCATTCTGGATTGTGGTTGAGTGTTATTCTGGTTTTAAAACTGGTTTTTTGGAGCTGTTCCGAATCCCATTGTTGCTGTATTGTCTGCTGCTTACCTGCTGCTGACTTCTCCTTCTTCCTGTCCTGTTTTCCAATCCAGGTACATGTTGAATCTCCACATCATGTAGAGTTTGGCTGAAATAAAATGAAATGGAAACCTAACTTCATTGGAAAACATCAGTAGCTACTATATCTTCTTTATAATTGAATGTAATCGTTTGAATTGTAATTAGGACTGTTTGCTTAAGTAATTTGGAATGGCTGAATCTACAGCTTGTAATAAACTGCCTTTGAACTGCTTCGAACCAATTCAAATTCGTGACTATCTAACTGCAATTCAGTACAATGGGTGTATGTGTAGTTTAGTGTTCATTTATGTTTAAAAAGAAAAGTCGGAAACAGTTGGATTTGAAATCGAGTTTGATGTCCAGTTGAGCATGTATTGTATTGCAGTAACTCATACCATGCAAATTAGTTCTTAATATATAGGTGTTAACTAGCGTTGGTAGAAGTGTATGACCAATAGTCTAATCCTTGAAGGCTTGATATGCAATCTTGTTGTCGAACTCAAAGCTACCTTTTAATTTGCTCTTTCACCTTTAGTAAAAACGGACAATAATTAAAATAATCTAATCTTCAAACCATGTTCTGTTCATTTGAGTAAAAGGACGTAGTAATTTCGATGGATACTTGATTTGATTCAACTGAAGCTGCGTCGGTCTAGTGGTCAGCCTAATTCCAGGCCATCTGAGCTTTAGCGCTTTAACGAATGGCCCGGGTTTTACCTTATTTGTATACTCGCATGGGCCTGGGCCAAAGACTACGTTGGGCCGGCTTTTGGTCGTGCCAATTCACATTTTTCGGGCTTATCCTTGAGCCCTGAGACATATTTGGTTTACAATTATTGTTTTAGGCCCTTGACAAAATCGATTAGGATTTTTCCTTAGTTTTAGAGACAAATTGATTAGAAAATTTTAGTTCACTTTAGGATGGACCTATAAATGAAATGAGACGAGCCTCGCTAAATAGAACACATAAGTCGCGGGGCCCTCATCAAATGTATATTTGAAATACTTAGATTTCGAGGCGAGCCATTAGCGAATTTCACGGTCTTCCCAAAATAACCACGTGTTAGTCTCTTTAGGCGCGTACTTTAATAACATTGCCTTCTTAAACCCGGGTGCACATTTATGTGACCCAAATTCAAATCTCAACAAAGTCGAAATGTGTCTCTAATCACGTGTACATTGATTGTGACGTGGTTCGAGATGAATTTCCACGACGTTGTAAATTCTTTTAAAAATAATGAGTGAGACGAGCCTCGACAAACAAAAGTATACAAGCTGCAGGGCCCTCTATACGTGTTGGTAAAATTACTTAGACTTCGGGATGAGGCGTATAGCAAAATTTCACGGCCTTACCCAAAATAATGATACGTTAGTCTCTTTAGGCGCGCCTTTAATAATTTACTTTCTTAAACTCGGGTGCACACTTATGTGACCCAAATCCAAATCTCAACGGAGTCGAGACGTGTCAACAACTATGGGTGCATTGATGTGATGTGGTTCGAGATGCGTTTTCACGATGTTGCAATTCTCGTTGAAAAAAAATAACAATAATAAAAGCGGTAAAAAGTTTAAATTTGCACATAGGTTCAATATGAATTAAAATCAGATAAACAAGCCGAATATGACAGTTGAGCGACCGTGCTAGAACCACGAAACTCGGGAATGCCTAACACCTTCTCCCGGGTTAACAGAATTCCTTATCCGGATTTCTGGTTCGCGGACTGTAATACAGAGTCATTCTTTTCCTCGATTCGGGATTCAACCGGTGACTTGGGACACCATAAATCTTCCAAGTGGCGACTCTGAATTAAATAATAAATCTCATTTCGATTGTCCTTTAATTGGAAAAACTCCCTTTACGTCCCTTCACGGGGGCGCAGGTGAAAAAGGAAGTATGACAATAATACATGTATACAATTAATGAAACATGATAAATCGCATGTTGAGGTGTATGCAACTATGCATATGCGAAGTATACAATTACAACTCAGGTTAGGCGAGTACGCTATACAATAACGAATATCATGTTCAAATAAAGAATCAACACCTACACATGATCTCTAGCATGATTCAAGAGGTTCACGCGATCGTTCATATATAATAAGCATGATAGCAGGAAGCACAATATCCAAAAAAAAGGGTATGGTATAGCCTAAAGACTACTCCGGTCATGAATCATACATAGCACCCATATACACGCTCGCTGCCTTGCATATATGTCGTTACTTGCACATTCCAATTAGACAAATAAGGTCATTTCCTAAGGGTTATTCCCTTAACAAGATTAGGAAAGATACTTACCTCGTCCGAGCTAGTCTTCAACCTCAAATCACGTAGAAACCTCGCTCTAGCTCTCCAATCGCACAAATCAAAGCCAACCATCAATCAAGTAAGTCAGATAATACTATAGGAAGCGATCCCAATCCTTAAAGTTTCGATCTTTGAAGAATTCTCAAAAAGTCAACAAAAGTCAACCCTGGCTCGTGTGCTTGACCAATACCATATATAGATGAACCATAACTTGCCTAGTCCAAATATGTAATTAGATTTTAAAATCGATTTCAAACCAATACACAAATTTCTAAAATCCACTCTCTTAAAGATTAGGCAAAATCCCAAATTTCCTTGAAAAATTTCATGATTAAGGTGTGTAAATCCATGAAAAATTAATATATATAATCAAATCCAAGTAGAAATTACTTACCCACAAAGTAGTAATGAAAATATCCTCCAAAATCGTCTCTTACCAAGTTCCAAAACTCAAAATAATGAAATATGAGCAAACCATCTGTCACGACCCCAATTTTTCTCCGCAGGTTGTCGTGATGGTACCTAGTCTCTATGACTAGGTAAGACTAATAGTTAATAATAATCTGACAGAAATAATTAACAGAATATTAAAAACAAGGTTGAATAACTAATATAAACTTTCGAAAACTGGATCAACAACAGTACACTTTCCCAAAAATGGGTGGAATGAGTCATAAGCTCTACAATGTAAAACTAGAATATCTAATAAATCACTGTCTGAAAAGGAAATATAACAGTAATAAGGATAAAGGAAGGTGACTCCAAGGCATGTGGATGCCGAGCATGCATACCTTGAAGTCTCCGTAAAACAGCTAATAGATGATCTCTACTGTCCGACACGAGCAGACGTACATGGATCTGCACAAAAAATTATGCAGAAGCATAGTATGAGTACACCACAATGGCACCTAGTAAGTATCAAGCCTAACCTCAGTAGAGTAGTGACGAGACCACGTCAAGATACTTACTAGGATATAAATAAATAGTACGAAATGTAATAAGGGTAAATAATGGAAAGCGAGAAATGATTGATACGAAACAAGATAATATCATGAACTAATACCGAAAATTAAAACTGGAAACAACATAAAATAAGCAACTTAAGAGAACCAAAATCATCATATACGGATAACAACTGCTAGAATAAGGAAGAACAAAACCATAAGAAACATTCATGCCAAAGCTATTTGCAATATGAGATAAACAACAAAATAACACAACGAGGTATTGCCTCGTGTACAATAAGAATCACCACTGAGGTACCGCCTCGTATAAGTTAAGAATTACAACCGAAGTACCGCCTCGTATATACATTTCACAATCTCAAACACAACCTTTCCTTGTACCGCGTGTGAACCTTACATTTGAAATAGGTTTTGAAAATAGTTTTCCGAAATATCTACACGCACTTTAGCCCACCTTATGATGCCACGTGACTTCACGTGTTTCCCTTACAAGCACCACGCATATAAGTCCCACCTTATACCGCCGCATGCATATTAACTCCACGCCTTGTACTGCCGCATACGCGTCAATATTACATCACAATAATAACTCGCACTACAAGTATCCATATATCACAACTTGCCAACAATCAACAATATCAATGTTTCCACAACAATAGCCCATGGCTCCACCATAACGTGTACTAGAATATCACAATAACAATGAATGTAAAATGCTCAACAAGGAAGATGTTTCAACAATAATAATTTTGCCTCAACGTGATAATGGCTTTCACAACTTCAACACTGAATAACTCAACAATGAGAGAGATAATGTATAACTACTATATTAGATAAGACTAACTCTCAATAAAAGAGATAACTTATAACAATGACCTCAAATAATGAAAATCAACAATGAAGGAGATAACATGAACAATGAAAGAGATAACATGAACAATAACTTCATGTAATGATAATCAACAATGAAAGAGATAACATGAACAACAACTTCAAATAATGATAATCAACAATGAAAGAGATAACATGAACAACAACTTCAAATAATGATAACCAACAATGAAATAGATAACATGAACAATAACTTCAAATTGTGATAATCAACAATGAAAGAGATATCATGTAATAATTAAAGAGGCAACAAGTTTACTAAAATATGAGAGCAAATGTATCAATTACGATATAGAACAAGTGATAACGAAATCACTTAAGATATGTAAGGATATACTAACACAAGTAAGAATAGATTGACTATGAAGATTTAGAACATGATATGACGATTAAATTAAGTCATGGAAGGAGTATAAGTAGCCTAACCAGTCAAATACCACGTACAACCCGTGTACTCACTCGTCACCTTGTGTTCACAGATTTCACATAGCACAAATAAATCAATCAATAACAACCTTAAGGGATAGTTTTCCCCCACAAAGTTAGGCAAGACACTTACCTCAATTAGGCCAATTCAACACTCGAAAATAGCTTTTACCTTAAAAATTCGTCTCCACTCAGCTTAAATCTAACCAAAATTGACTTAATATCATCAAACAATGCTAGTGAAATCAATTACAATAGATAAAGCTAAGATCTTTACACTTTTTTCAAAGAGTCAACAAAAGTCAACCCGGGGCTCGCTTGGTCAAAACTCGGGTCAAATGATAGATTCCGACAACCCATGATCCAACGAGTTTATATATGTGATTAGTTTCAAAATTTGAGTCCAAGTCGACTCTCAAAACTCAAGTTCTTATTTTTCAAAAACTTGACAAAGTTTCACAAAATTTCACTTTGATTCACATGATCTTGATGTTAAAATCTAAGACATGTTGATGGAATATGTTTAGAAATAGGTTAGAATTACTTACCCAAGGTTTATAGGTGAAACTCTCATCTCCAAATCGCCTCCTACCGAGTCTAGAGTTCAAAACTGAGAGAATGTATTCAAAAATCCCGTCTCCCAGCCCTTTAACCAGCTGCAAATATCGCATTTGCGATACATGGTTCATATTTGCAAACCCTGACAGCCTAAGTCAATATTGCATTTGCGATAAAGGCAACTGCGATGCTGGGTACTTCGCAAAGGCGAACAAATATTCGCAATTACGAACTTAGTCCAAAATCGGTTGCCTTCACAAATGCGAAGGGGAAGTCACAATTGCGACTTATGCCCTCTTACTGTCACCTTCACAATTGCGAGGCTGGTGCTTGCAATTGCGACATCAGAGCACCAGCACACCAGCAGTTCATTTTTAAGTTCAAACCATTCTGATATATGTTAGGAACTCATCCGAGCCCTCGGGGCTCCAAACCAAACATCCACACAAGTCTAAAAATATCATACGAACTCACTCGTGCGATAAAAACACAAAAATAACATCTAAAACAACGAATCAAATACTAAAACGCATGAATTTCAAAGTAAAATTCAAGAATTGCTAAAATTACAACTAAACGTACGAATCCTATAAAATCAACTCCAAAGACACCAAATTTTGCAGGCAAGTTCTAAATACCATAATGAACCTAATCCACGTCCTAAAATTAAATTCCGAGCTTAATAGCTAAGAGTCAACCTACGGTTAAATCTTTCAACTTCAAATCGCCAAATTTCGGCAAATCAACATAAATCAACCTACGGAGAAATCAATTTCGGAAATACGCCCAAGTACGAAATCATGATACGAAGCTATCAGAGCCATAAAAATACAGTTCCGGGGTCGTTTTCACAAAAGTCAAAGTTTGGTCAACAATTTTAATTTAACCTTCTAGGTCAAGAATCAAAGGGTCAAAATCAACCCGAAAGCTTCCTAGAGCGAAACTAACCAACATCGCAAGTCATAAAACCATAAATACATATGTGTGAAGCATGAAAATGGAAAATGGGGAACATTTATACAAACCGACCGATTAGGTCATCACACCCTCAAAATATAATAACCTGCTAGGGATTTCGCTTCCACGGACAAAAACGTTGCTTCTGCGACGCTGCTTCTGCGGTCCAAGTCTCACATCTGCGAGCTACAGTCAACCAGCCGACCCTTCACATCTGCGCACAAGCCTCGCTTGTATGAAGGCATAGGTGCGACCAAACCACCGCTTCTACGGTAGCAGATGCTGCCACATCTCCGCATCTGCTGCCTCTAACCCCAAATCCAACCTCGCAGGTGCGACAGACTTTCTCGCTTCTCCGACCTCGCACCTGCACTAAAAGCTCTACAGGTGTGACACATCAGTACTAGAACTTCCAATCAACACAAAATGGTCCAGAACCCATTCAAAACACACCCGAACCCCTCGGAACCTCATCCAATCATATTAACAAATTCAGATACATCTTTACAGTTAATCATCATTTGTTAGTTTATACATATTTGTTGATAAGCTAGCTCTGCCAAGTTAGTACAAATAGTTGAATATTCATTTTTACTGCAAAATGTAATACATGACTCAGATTATTATAGCAAATTTAGAAAATTTACAAGTCTCATACTATAAGTCTATAATCATACAATTTATAGATAAATAACATACTTTTAGAGTCTATTTTTGTCTAATTTAGTCAATCTAACCAATAAAGTCTTAGTACCCATTTTATACATAAATAAGATAAGGAAGTTATTTTTAATAAGATTTGTATCTACTATTAGTCTCACTATATAAAAATAAGAAATGATGTATTTATGTAATCGTCACGCATAAATGAAGTAATTTAGATAGAAATTATTGGGCAGAATAAGATACAATCAAATTAATTTTTTAAGGATTGTTTGCACGTATTTGTCGAATTTGGATGCCTTATGTGATACAACGACATTTATAGGATAAAGGTACAAGTTTTAGCACTCTCATAAATTGAATAACATATGGAGAAAGAACTTTTTAATAAAATATCATACAACATTTTTATAATAATTAACATGAAAGATATGTCTGCAATAAACGTATCCAAATGGATGTAAAGCTAGGAGATCTTTTTATATTTCAATCAAAGACCGCTTATATAATTTTTTGTATAATAAAGTAAATATCGGAACAAACTGAAGTAAGAATCAGTCTACTCGAACTCCTAAAAATGATTAACATTTATCAGTTTTAAGAATTTATGATTTTTCAATAAGTTTTATTTTATAACGCACACATATTTTGGATATTATTCATGTTATTTTAAAAAAATTATTATTTTCTACATTATAATAAAAGTATGAACCCCTAAACTTAAAAGTTAAATTACATATTTGCCCTTCTAAAAAAATTAAATATCTTATTCCTTAAGTTAAAAGAAAAAAATGAAAAATTTCTACATTGAGTCACAATGGTTAGGAAAGTCTATGGACACATTGGTTTGGCACAACCCATATTATTTAAGAAATAATATATTAAGTATAAAATATTTGTAACGATCCGACAGGTCGTTTTGAGCTTTTGCACCTTGTTTGTCAGTTCTCGGGCATGACTTTCCCCGTATGATGGATTATGACTTATGTAAATCGTTGGTTTTGGTTTTCAGGGTAATCGGAATGAATTTGGAAGAACAATTCTCAGTTTGAAGCTTGAAATTTGAAATTTGAAATTTGAAAAATTTGACCAAGATTTGACTTGTTGGTATATGATCTCGGATTGAATTTTTATGATTTGGTTAGCTCCGTTAGGTGATTTGGAACTTAGGAGCATGATCGGAATGCATTTTGGAAGTCCGTGGAAGGTTTAGGCTTGAATTGGCGAAATTGAGATTTTGGCGTTTTTCGGTTGATAGGTGAGATTTTGATATAAGGGTCGGAATGGAATTCCGGAAGTTGCAGTAGCTCCGTTGTGTCATTTGTGACGTGTGTGCAAAATTTTAGGTCATTTGGACGTGGTTTGGTTGGGTTTTTGATCAAAAGCGTAATTTGGAAGTTCTTGAAATTCTTAGGCTTGAATCCGATGTGATTTTGGTGTTTTGATGTTGTTTTGAGCATTCTGAAGGTTGGAACAAGTTTGAATGAGGTTATGGGATATGTTGGCATGTTTGGTTGAGGTCCCGAGGGCCTCGGGTGAGTTTCAGGTGGTCAATCGGACCATTTCATGTTGTTTGGAATTGTAGAAAATTACTGATCAGTGTTGCAGAGAAATGTCCTTTGCATTTGCGAAGAGTTAGTTGGTGAAGGCTGGAATTTTAGCCAGCGCATTCGCGAGGAAGGCTCCGCGTTCGCGAAGGGCTGATTGTTTGGGCATCGTGTTCGCGGGTGAATCTCCGCGTTCGCGTAGAGTAATTTGGTCAGCTGGACTTGAGGCATTTTTATTCATCGCATTCGCGAGTGGTGTAACGCGATCGCGAAGGTTTAGTCTGAGGAAGCATCGCGTTCGCGATGGGCAAGACGCGATCGCGAAAAGGAAATTTTGGTCAAAGTTATTTTGTGCTTTGCGAACGCGAGGCTTTGACCGCGTTCGCGAAGAAGGATTTCAGGCCTGGACAGAATGTTTAAATAGTCATCTTGTCCGCGATTTTGGGGTTTATTTCCACCATTTTTGGTCATTTTTAGAGTTTTTTGAAGAGGGATTTAAGGAGAATCACTTGGAGGTAAGATTTATGGACTTTATACTCGTTTCTTATGTGAATTCTACCTAATTAATCATGGAATTTAAGCCTAGTATTGAAGAACTAGGGCTTGTAACTGGAGACCTAGAATTTGGGATTTGAGGGGCCATTTGGATGTCCCATTTTGATGTTCTTGGTATGTATAGATTCGTGAGAAGATGAGAATTCTATTGATGTGACTTTTATCGGATTCTTAGACGTGGGCTCGGGGGCTGGGTTTGAGCAATTTCGAGATTGTTGATGTAAATTGGATATTTTCGAGTGGGCTTTGTTCCCTTAGCATATTTTAATAGTTATGTACTGATTGTGGCTAGATTTGGAGCATCCGGAGGTCGATTCGTGAAGGCAAAGGTATCGCGAGCTAGAGTTTGGACCGGATCGAGGTAAGTAATGATTGTAAATATTGTCCTGAGGGTTTGAAACCTCGGATTTCACATTGTTGTGCTATTGAGGTAACGCACACGCTAGATGACGAGCGTGGAGTCGTGCACCGTTGGGGATTGTGACTGGGTCCCTCCCGTACGACTGTTAAGTCACATATTTGATTTGAAATCTTATGATATTCCATATATTTAGAGATTGATATTATATTTTGGGTTGTATGCCATGTTTGGGGCCTTGTGCCGACCTGTTGAGACCCTTAAGGGCATTTTTACTATTTTTCCTCACTCTATTTGTTTTGAAAGTATATCATTAGTCATGATTTACCTGTTTATTGTTTAAATCTGGTTTCATCACTTTAATTCTTAAAATATAAAAACTGATTGGGCTGAGTTCCCTGTTTTACTGATGGTCCGAGTGATTGTGAGGTTGATGACTGAGATAGACCGAGGGTCTGATTGTGAAGGTATTGACTGAGATAGACCTGGAGTCTGATTGTGAGGTTACTGACTGAGATAGACCGAGGGTCTGATGGTGAGGTTAATGACGTAGAGAGGCCGAGGGACTGGTTGTGAGGATTATATATTTATGGATCGGGCTGCACGCCGCAGCAATATATATATGTATATGGATCGGGCTGCACGCCGCAGCGATATGTTGGATCGGGTTGCACACCGCAGCGATATAGCGCTTGGGATGTAGGAGCCCCTCCGGAGTATGCACACCCCTAGTGAGCGCAGTCGACTATATATATATGGATCGGGCTGCACGCCGCATCGATATATGGATCGGGCTGCACGCTGCAGCGGTTACTATATGGTACCTATTGAGTGTGAGTGTTGTTGGTAAGAGTTGAGTCACGAGTGACTAGGAGGCTTGCCCGAGGGGCTATATATATATATATATATATAAATGTACATGAGTGATGCTTTGCCTGAGGGGCTAGTTTATGAACTTACTATTTTCACTCCTCTTTAAAGCGAGTTTCTATTAAACATGTTGATTTAATTACTGCTTTCACTCATCTTTATACCGAGCCTCTATTGAATTTGAACAAATGTTTTAAATAACTTTCATTTAAACTGTAGTTTTTAAGTTATGAAAAGGATTGTGAATTTCTATTATGCCGAAGGGCTGTGTACGAGCTATGTTTTACCCGAGGGGCCGATTATGATTTTTTTATCACTTTCACTATATATATATATATTTCATTAAGCCTATATTGAAAAAGTTAGAAAGATAAATTTCAAAGGAGTTTACTGAAGTTGGGAGTTTAACGAAATGATTTGAATGGTATCCTGACTTGAGAACATGTTGTAATCGATGTGGTGCTATGACGTGGTTGACGTGTTTTCTTACTTCTCAGTCTTTATTTACTCTTATTACTTACTGGGTTGGAGTACTCACATCACTCCCTGCACCTCATTTGCAGATTCAAGTATTTCGAAATCCGGTAGCGGGTGTTGATTGCTCGGAGGCGGAGGCGGCGGAGTTAGCGAGGTGGCTGCACGACGTTCGCAGCACTGCTTTCCTTCCTTTCATTTGCATTACTGTATTAGTATATTTTTTTTGACTCTGGTTGTATTCGGACCTTGGTAGATGCTTATAACTAATGACACCCCGATGTAGGGCTGTATTTATTTCCGCACTTGTTTTATTTCGCTAAATCTATACTTGTTGGAGATTTATCCTTATAAATGACTTAAATTGACTTATTAAACTGTTAAAATTGAATTTGGGAATTGTGTCGGCCGGTCTTGTCTTCACGCGCCATCATGACCGGGTCCGATTTGGAGTCGTGACAATATTTAAATAAAAAGAAGTCAACTAATGTGTCTTTTCCTTCCTATGGTTGTGTCTTTTTAAGATAACTAATCAACTCTTCTTTTAATTCAAAATTCACCGCATCAAACATTAAACACAAGTTCATTCTCATTAAAGAAATATACTGGAGACGAAAAAAATAACGATCTTGAAGATTGAATATTAAAGCAATTATCTACGAGGCACTTAAACACGGCTCTAAAAAGTCTAACACTCCGTTGGTAAATTTTCATCATAAGTAAATATTATTTTATGAAAGAAGGTATCACATGATATTGTCAAGGATTCTATTGCATCAAGCTATTATTTGGAGTGATTGGAGAAGTTTGATAACGAAAAAATGGGTTCTATTTTCTCTTATTCAACTTATGGTTTATATATTGTTTCTTATCCTAAGTTATTTATAAATATAATTCTATAAATGTTATGGAACTTAATGTATATTGTGTCTTGCATGCATATTACAATTAAGAAGAAAAAATTAGTATATTAGTTATTCCTTTTGACAGATGAGATTGGTTTGTTGCCTGTTGGTATATAACTTAGTAGCATGCATGAAATTATATGAAAGATCATAGTTTCAAGAATGTAACATGTGAATTAGGCTTCCTAACTTGAATAAGTTATAGAGATAGTAAGAATAAATGAGGTTTACACATAATTATTATTTAAATGTTGCTATCCTTTTATCATGATTTTGTATCTCTTTGAGAGAAAATCTAAATAACCTTTTAATATATTTTTAACAATAATAATAATAATAATTTGAAAAAATTATTTATATTCTTTTATTTGTAAATTATTATTTTTTGAAAAATATTTAGCCGTTAAGAAAAGAACTTTTCAAAGGGTCACTTATTTTATTTAAAGAAAATTATTTGTGAGAGAAAAGATATAACTTTTTATTTATTTTATATGTTTTTATTATATAATAACAATTATGTATAGCTAGTCAATGTAATTTTGACGGTTAGTGTTATGAACTATAAAATCAATACTAATCAAGCGACCATACCATTTACACCGATCATTTTTAGAAACTTGTACTTTAATTTTTTTAATGTAAAATAATCATCCCCTCAAGATAATATTTTACCAATGCTAATACTATTTTATAATATTTCCTATTAATTATCATCTACCTTAATTGTTGAACGTGAGCAACCTCTTTGACTTATAAATCTTCATAAAAAAAATACCATATAATCCCTCCAATAGTCATCAAACCACTAATCAATTACACATGTTTGGTTGCTATAACCAAAAACCACATGGAATTGAACACATAATTGCCAACAAAAAAATCCCATGGGAAAAGTAGTAAACACATAATTACCAAAAGTGGCATTCTCATTGGCGCTCAACCAAAGAAATGAAGCAAGTTCCTAAATAAGGTATTCACACATTTTTCGCCTTAAACTAATCAACATACGAGCATGAATTTTTGGAATAACAATCAATAATAATAGAATAAATGGTGCAAGTGAAATAACACCAAGTGCAACATCAACTCATCCTACAATTGTTAAGCCAAAATAGTTAATCAAAAACAGAAACAAATTTAATCATAGAATTGCCAATTTTCTTGGAGCCCCAAATGAAAGAACATGAAAAATCTTCTCTAACCAACTAATACACAAAACAGGAAAACATTAAAGGATATAGAGGTACAAAAACACTCCTGATTTTCACGAACTATACCATGCAATAACACTGATTCTGGAGCCCCTGGTGGTATTTGAGGTATCTGAGTATTACCAACTCCAGCACCAACTTGAGGTGGGTCGGGTATTGGAGCCCCAACACAATCTTGTAGAGGTATCGGTATTGGAACTTGTGCATTACCAGCACCACCACCTTGTGGTGGTTCAACGATTGGAGCTTCACCACCACCTTGTGGTGGAATTGGTATTAGAACATGAGCACTACCAGCTCCAACACCATCTTGTGGTGGTTCAGCAATTGGAGCTCCAATATTAACTAGTGGATGTGGTGCAGGAGCTCTACCAATAATAAGCACACTAAGCATATTTCGTCTCCATGTTCTGTTATCCAACACCCGGCTTATCCAGGTAGTAAGACAAAAAATCAACGAAAAGATCGAGAATTCATTCTTAGAGATGAACAATGGCAAGAAAAAATTACTCAGGTACCTCAACAGTGTCTCAGCTAAGCGGAACAAAAATTGTGTAAAAGCAGTCACAATGGTAATCAAATCTTTCCCCTCAATTAACATGACTATACTCTTAGAACAGACCCAACAATAAATTAAACAAGGAGAACCACCTCTATGCCCTTGCAAAGCAATCTTCTTTCTGTTTGATTAATTACATCCCCTATAAGACAAAATACAATAGTGAAGGAACTTACAGTTATTAAAATGCAAATATCCCAAATAACAGGAGTATCATGTGGAAATTGACCCCTTAATGCCACCTCAAGCTCAATAACTAAATTGACCATATAAGCATACTCCAAGATGAGTCTCGTGAATTTACTCTTTCTTTGTTTCTTATAAATGCGGTGTATACCAAACCCTAGAACAAAAGTGGAAAACACTGTAAGACCTATGGGGAATCACACCCAAGCTGCTTTTCACTGCCTCTTTTTTAATGAAGCAGGCAAATAACAACTTTAGTAAACCCTAAAGCTGATACTACATGTTTGGGCCTCAACTAAACATAGATATTACAAATTTAAGATCTAGCAACTACCGATTGACAAGATAGTACTAATTTACCCTTCTAAAAATTAAATACCATAATTAGAAAAAACTATGCGTATAAACAACCTGCCCAACGCTTGGTACTCTTTGGCTAAACGTCACAATCATTCATTCAAAAACTATCTCTCAAGTGTTTTTTTTAAACTACTATCTTCTCAAGTCTGATTTACATGCATTTTTACTCACTATACATGGAGTAAACCGTGTCTTCTTAAAAAGCTATTTTTTAGACGGGAAAAGATGTCTCAACTTTAATTGTTAATATGGCGTAGATTGAAAAGACGCTATAGGTAAATGTCTTAAAAGCCAATCTTTTGAGGCTAAGAAGGAAGAACTGAAAGTGGACATCAAATGATCAAAGACGGCATAATTCTTCTAATCAAGGGAAGAGAGGCATGACTAAAAAAATCATGAAAAATAAAGTCATGGAATTGTTTCAAAAGTATTCTCTCCATAAAAAAAAAATCATGAAAAACAAAGCCATGGAATTGTTTCTAAAGTATCCATAAAAATACATGTGTTGATTAGATTGACCACTAAGAGATATATGCAATGGGTGTAACTGTACATGGATAGTATTGAGATATATTACATTATTTATAGATTTAGTAGTTGTACTTACCGCTTTAGCAGTTGTACCATTCAGTTAATTTGTTAGTTGAGTCGGTTATATTTCCATTAGTTAGTTAGTCGGTTAGTTTTGGTTAAGCTTTCACTTTGATTATGTAGCTGTATATATACAATATTGCAGAGTCAATACAATTGTGACTTTCACTCCTAAGTTATCTTCTTCTCTCTTCTCGCACATTCCCCTAATTTGGGGCTTCTTCTCCAGGTTTCCATTTCCACTATTGGAGCTCATCTCGAGCTCAATTGGTCCATTACATCACCGATTTTTATATGGTAGCAGAACTGGATAATCCGATCCAGTAGTCTAACACGTATGAGGTTCGTGTAGATCATCGATTGCTCGATCTACACATGTAATTGGAGGTATTCCTTTCTCTCCGCAAAATTAGGGTTCATAGTAAGTCGTCTCTATTTCTCTGCTTTACTTTCCTTCAAACACTATTGATTAAATAGTTCTCATGGATATTGATGAGCAAATCGAGCACATTGATGTGGACTCAAACAAAGAGTCCACCATTGACTCGAGCAATCCCTTGTACATGCATCCATCTAAGAATACTGGTGCGATGTTAGTACCAGTTCCTTTCAATGGAATTGGATACAGGTGTTGGAGACAAAGTGTGCTACGTGCGCTGTCTGTTAAGAATAAACTAGGTTGTATTAATGGATACTGTAATAAATTAGATCTAGAGTCTCCGAAGTAGACTATAGGAGAGGTGTGATGATATAGTCACCTTATGGCTGTTAAATTCTTTATGGAAAGAAATTGCTGATAGTGCGGAGTATGTCAATGATTTTGTTGAGCTGTGAAAAGAGTTGGAGGATCATTATGATTAGACAAATGGTGCAAAGCTATATCAAATACAAAAAGATATAATGATTTGTTACAAGGAGCACTAGACATTACTGGTTACTACATCATAATGAAGAAATTGTGGAAAGAATTTAGCACCTTAAGTGCAAAAACTCACTATAGCTGTCAATGCACATATGGAGCCAAAGATAATATGCATAAAGCTGAACAAGACAGATGATTGATTCAGTTTCTCATGAGACTGAATGAAGTGCATACTGTAGTGAGAGAAAGCATCCTCATGATGAATCCCTTACCATTTTTGGCCCAAGCCTTTTCCTTATTGATTGAAGAAGAGAAACAAAGAGAAATCAAACCTAACAATCAGTTGATATTTGAGTTTGCTTCATTAACTTTTAATACCTCCAAACATCCTAGTTTCAGAACCAACTATAACCCAGGAAACAACTACACTCCCAATAGTAGATCTCGTCCAGTGTGTGAGTATTGTAAAAAGCCAGGCACACCAAAGAGAAATGCTATAAAATCCATGATTATCCTCAAAACTTTCAAAGTTCTAGCTAGCCCTTTCAGAACCACAACCAGAAACTTCAAGGAACTAATCAAAATTCCCAAAGTCCCAATCAGGGTTTTAGATTCAATAGAGGAAAAAGAACAGTGGCAAATATTCCTGGTCCTTCGATTGACATGGTAAATGGTAATGGAGATGAAGGTGAACACCATAATGAGAATCAGGGAATGAGTTTCACCAAGGAACAATATGGTCAACTCATGAGCTTGTTGCAACACTTTCAAACTAATAGTGGAGGAGAGAATTCTAACAACATGAACCTGAACTCTGGAGCTGCAAACTTTGTAGGTATTGTGGTATGTACCTCTTCAGTTGACTTTGGTAAACTATCATATATGTGTTTTAAATCTAAAACTAATACATAGATATTAGATTCAGGAGTTTCAAATCACATGACCTTCAATAGATCCTCAATGTGTGACATCACTATTCTGCCTTATCCCCTGTTAGTCATATTACCAAATGGTTATAAAGTTAGAGTAACAGAAGTTGAAAGTGTGAAACTTGCACCTAGGTTTGTGTTGCGCAAAGTTCTTCTTGTCCCTTCTTTCAAATATAACCTCATTTCTATTCATTTGTTGACTTTAAATCTCAGAGGAATTGCATTCTTCACTGATGGTGCTTGTATGTTGCAGGCCTCTTCGCTGAAGAGGCCTATGGAGATTGGTAGAGTCAAGGGTGGACTTTACCTCATATGCTCTAAATGTTTGAAACAAAAGGATATAAGCTCTTCTTCTGTCACAATCAGTTTTATTCCCTACTTGTCTGTTCATCATGTGATATGCAAGATGCCTTGTTACACCCCATGTTTTCGTACGTGGAAGTACGCCATAAGTCGTACGTTAAAGTTTCGTCGTAAGCTAATTGACGTAAGTTTGGGGATGAGATTATTTTGAGATTATAAGCATTATGCTATTTCAAACAAGTAATAAGTAAATTGGTGAAGGTGAGAGGGTAAACAAATCGAAGAAAATAAATTTTCGTCAAGGTTTGACATTTTGGGATAAAATACGGACCGAGCTAAAATACCCGATATTTATGGACTAATGCCATACAAGGTACCACATGACCATGATAGTAAGGTGTATAAAGTGTGTTAAAAGTGATTAGTATTTTAAGTAATTTGAGATCATTCTTAATTATGTGGATAATTGGGTAATTATTTATTAGAGTGGGAGATTAACTAATTAGTCAAGATTTTTGGATAATCCTACTAAGCATTAACCTGGCAACACACTATGCCCACCTAGTTTATATATAATACACGCGTACTCAAAGATTAGTTAACGAAAAGTGTGTATTAGAAAGGAGAAATCGATCATATCACACTCTTTAAGGGTTAAAAATAAATGTATTTAAACAATTATTATAAAACAATTAAAATAAGGTAGGACCTGTAATATCGTAGTAATTCACAAGAGTCTAGTGTGCCCTTGTTTTAAAACTAATTTTTTTGCACATACGTGGCAAAGATCAATTGGGTAGTTCTTACACAATGACGCACATATCTCCTTCTCCCACTCCCCTGCTATGGCTATCAAAAATTGAAATGGTAACCAATCACATCCATCTTGTAAATACCAATAGAAACAATTTACAATCTCCAGGAAGATAAGGCAACTTAATTTTATTTAACAGGTAAATTCTACTTTACATAATTTTATTTATAGATTAATTCATCATCTTTACCTTTCTTCTAAAACTCTGTAGTAGTAATCTATTATTTTCAAGTTATTTCGGAGTTCTCATATGTGTTCCGAAGTTGTGAATTTATTTTCCGTTAGGTCCTAAATTACGAGGCGGTCGATTTAGAAAACCTTACATTTGAATTTAAATCTGGTATAACTCATTCAACGATATCAACTTTATTCAGGTTCTGGTTATAGAAAACGAAGATCCCCAGTAATAATTATCAGACTGATAAGGTTTTACGCGTGTATATATGTTCAAGGCTATCTATTGACATTTATGCGTGTTTTCCCACAATATATGGGTCTATGATATTAAAGATAAAGAAAGTAATAAGATTGTATCCATCTTGAAAGCTTGTTAATTGACAAAATAGTATTTGTGTGACAGGACAACAACAATCCTTAGTCCCAAATAAAGTTGGGGTCGGCTGTTTGTGTGACAGGGTTAAGAAAAAATGATGAGACTACAAACTTATGCGGGGCTTAGTGTAATAGCTACACTAGCTGCTATTTATCATGCCTTCAGCAGTAGAGGCCAGTTTTACCCAGCAATGGTTTATTTATCGACATCTAAGATCAGTCTGGTGCTTCTCCTCAACATGGCTCTCGCCATTATGTGCATTTTATGGCAACTAACCAAGAAAGTTTTCCTTGGTACTCTTCGGGAGACAGAGGCGGAGAGGCTAAATGAACAATCATGGCGGGAACTCATGGAAATACTTTTTGCAATTACTATTTTCCGGCAAGACTTCTCTGTGATGTTTCTTGCCATGGTTACCGGCCTATTGTTTATCAAGTCTTTGCATTGGTTGGCTCAGAAACGGGTTGAGCATATTGAAACAACTCCAGCGGTTACTAAGTTGTCCCACATTCGAATAGTCTCTTTCATGGGCTTCCTCCTCCTCATTGATAGTATCTTTTTGTACAACTACATGAACCATTTGATACAGACAAGACATGCTTCTGTTTCTCTCTTCTTTGCATTTGAGTAAGTCATGTTGTTCTAATTTATTTCTAGTTTTTTTTCCATCTGAATTTGTGCTATGATTCTTAAAGTTCTACTGCTAGTCTAGTCGTGCTTTTGGACACATTTAGATACATGCCAGGGGACAGTGTAGAGCTTCATTAGACTGGATGCCATTAGATTGAGTTAGACAAGCACGTTTCATGCCTTAAGTAAACACTTAGTTAGGCTGGGGCATGGGGATATATGACACCTTTTCAAAGATAATTTGCTTTGTACTGGGTTTGGCAAAGGGAGGGTGTTGGATCTTTGCACCTGCAAATGCTGTTTATTTTTTTGATGCAGTTCTTTCGTTGTTTATATTCAAACTAGACATAGATGCTTTGAAATTGACCATTAAAGCTGGTATCATTTCAAATCTGTGTGTTAATCATTAATGCTAGCCAATTGTCATTCTTGGCTCATTCATCATAGCTTTTGTGCATATTTTACCTTTTATGGTGACAATAGAAGATCCATCACGAGGACCTTTCACGGGTGTGCTTACTTGGAAATGGTTTTTCCACCTGATGTATGCTGGAATCACGTTAGTAACTCTGGCCACCAAGTGCAGTTTGACCATATAGCTGCTATCGTTTTGCCAAGTACAGTTTAATCATATTAATTATCTGTATCCCATATCCAGTTCCTAAGTGAAGTTTAACCTTTTACCTTTTTGTCATTATCTCTCAGGTACATGATACTCACTACAACAACTGTTGCAACATTCGTGAAATATGTATTCCATGTATGTGACATGCTTATGGAAGGACAATGGGAGAGGAAGGCTGTATATACTTTCTACTTGGAGCTTATTCGGGACTTGCTCCACTTGACTATGTACATGTGCTTCTTCCTCATGATTTTCATGTAAGTCAAATTTTATTTTATTTTCTTCTGCTCCTCCTCCTCTTCCTCCTTTCTTCCTCATGATTGATTGATTAGTCTTAGAAGAGTGTCCAAAATAGAGAAAAAGGTCATTTTCTTCCTGTTGTCTTTGTTTATTTATTTATTTTCCTGAACTTTCAGCAATTATGGTGTGCCTCTGCACTTGATTCGGGAACTTTATGAGACATTCCGCAACTTCAAGAGTCGAGTTGCTGACTACATACGCTATCGAAAAGTCACCTCAAACATGAATGATCTTTTTCCAGAGGCTACACCGGAAGAGCTCAATGGGTAAGTTGCTCACTTATTGGAGTCTTGGTTTATATGGTTTCTTCATCACTTTCTTCATCATTATGGTTACATTTAATGCTCTTGCAGAGGTGATACCATCTGTATCATTTGTCGTGAGGAGATGACCACTGCCAAGAAACTTGTTTGTGGACATCTCTTTCATGTTAATTGCCTCCGGTCATGGCTAGAACGTCAGCACACATGTCCTACATGCAGAGCCCTTGTTGTACCACCTGAAAATGGGACGAATGTTGCAGGATCTCGATATGCTCAGCAAGGTATCACCTATGCCATTCTTTATATTGTGTATCAACTGTAATAAGTTTGTTTGAATGATACCTGGAAATTGATGCTTAATTTTTTAACATGTTTCTCAACATCGCTTTTTGCTATAGTAGAATCGAGTTTAAATTACCCATTTCCTTGTAACTAGTTTCTGGGCACACGTGTTGTGCGTGTACCCTTTATCAATGAATACAAACTTTTTGAGAACCAGATAAAAATTGTGTGTGAGTTACAAAATAAAATTTAACAAAAAAATTTAATTTCCCAAAGATGATGAATGTTCATTCTGTATAACTAATTCAGGAAGAAACCGTAACTTCTAGAAGTTCTCAGATTGGCGCTTTTGTGTATTTAGCTGCTATTATGTTTCAAAGAGAACCATCAATCTATGGTGGCAACCCCAACAAACCCCCATTGCTGAAACTGGACCAAACCATGCATTTATGATGTGGCTGCATTCTATACCTAGTGGATCACGTGATATGGCTTTCAAGTTTCAACTGGCTGAAACTTTTTAGAGGTCCTTGAGCATGATTATATTCTTATGGCTATTGAGATTCGACACCGATAATTGGTTTGCTGCAAAAGAAATAACTGAAAGGAAGCGAAGAGGCACGTCCGCCAGCTGACTAAAATGAGAAAATAAGAAAAAAATTATGGGGTTCCATGCAACACATAGAACAAACTAAGTAAATATAGAAGATACAACAACTGAAATAAAAAAGATCAGTCTAGACATCTCTGAAGCTCCAAAAACTCAATAATACAGGAAAAATAAGAGCCTCGATACAATATGCTCAGAGGATATAAAACTGCTATCTTTCATATGTAGTGCTCTAGAAATTTTGCAGGCATAAAAAGATAAAATTGAAACATGGAATGTATGGGAGAAAAATCTATTATTGATCAATTAATTATAATACAATGAGCCCTATTTATATACATAATACAGATCCTACTCCTATTCAATACGGGAGTCGGACTAATTACATATTAACTATATAACTATCTAACACTCCCCCTCAAGCTGGTGCATACAAATCATATGTACCGAGCTTGTTACATATGTAGCTAATATGAGGACCAGTGAGGGACTTGGTGAAAATGTCTGCAAGTTGATTATTCGACTTCACAAACTTTGTAGCAATATCTCCTGAGAGTATCTTTTCTCTGACAAAATGATAGTCAATCTCAATGTGTTTAGTTCTCTCATGGAACACCAGATTTGATATAATATGAAAGGCAGCTTGATTATTACACACAAGTTCCATCTTGCTGATCTCACCAAATTTCAACTCATTAAGCAAATGTTTGATTCAAACTAGCTCACATGTTACCACAACCATTGCTCGATATTCTACTTCTGCACTAGACCGAGCAACCACATTTTGTTTCTTGCGCTTCCAAGACACCAAATTACCTCCTACTAAAATACAATATCCAGATGTAGAACGTCTATCAGATCCTGCCCAGTCAGCATCTGAGTACCTAACAATTTGCTCATGACCTCGATCTTCAAACAATAATCCTTTGCCTGAAGCTGATTTTATATATCAAAGAATGCGGACAACTGCATCCCAATGTCTATTACAGGGAGAATCCAGGAACTGACTTACCACACTCACAGGAAAGGAAATGTCAGGTTTAGTCACTGTGAGGTAATTTAATTTACCAACTAGCCACCTATATCTTGCAGGATCGCTAAGCGGCTCCCCCTGTCCTAGTAAAAGTTTAGAATTCGGATCCATAGGAGTGTCAACAGGCCTACAGCCTGTCATTCGTGTCTTTTCAAGAATGTCTAAGGCATACTTCCGTTGTGAGATTACAATACCTAAGCTAGACAGAGCGACCTCAATACCTAGAAAATAATTTAATCTACCTAGATCCTTAGTCTAAAAGTGCTGAAAGAGATGTTGCTTCAACTTAGTAATACCATCCTGATCATTGCCGGTAATAACAATATCATCAATATAAACCACCAGATAAATACTGAGATTTGAAGAAGAATGCTGATAAAACACAGAGTAATCAACTTCACTACGAGTCATGCCAAACTCCTGAGTAACTATGCTGAACTTACCAAACCAGGCTTGAGGAGACTGCTTTAGACCATAGAGGCACTGGTACAACCGACATACAAGGCCACTAGACTCCCCCTAAGCAACAAAACTAGGTAGTTTCTCCATATAAACCTCTCCTCAAGGTCACCATGAAGAAAATCATTCTTAATGTCCAACTGATAGAGAGGCCAATGGCGAACGACAACCATGGATAGAAAATGGCGGACTAATGCTATTTTAGCTACGGGAGAGAAAGTATCACTGTAATCAAGCCCAAATATCTAAGTATACCCTTTGGAAACAAGACGAGCCTTAAGTCCATTAACCCATCTGGACCAATTTTGACTACATACACCCAACAACAACCAACAGTCGATTTACCCTGAAGGAAGAGGAACAAGCTCCCAAGTACCACTCGTATGTAAAGGAAAGATCTCGTTAATCATAGCTTATCGCTACCCTAGATAAGACAGTGCTTCACCTGTAGACTTA
This sequence comes from Nicotiana sylvestris, assembly GCF_000393655.2. NCBI lineage: Eukaryota > Viridiplantae > Streptophyta > Magnoliopsida > Solanales > Solanaceae > Nicotiana > Nicotiana sylvestris. The sequence continues at coordinate 77,655,967 of NC_091062.1, forward strand.
GGGGTGGAAACAAAGGACAAAGATACAAATGCACAATGGGGTGATGAAGCCGATGGTAACTTTAATGATATAATGGGGATTAGGATTAAGTGTGGACCGTATACCTTTCCGTAGTGCAATCGATTGACTAAGAGGAGACAAGTCCGCAGTATTAGCAGGGTTGTGTTCAGGACGTGAATCAGCTGGGCCTAATGCTGGGCGCGGACGACGATGATAAGTTAGAGTGGTGGAGCTTTAGAAGGTTTAAGTGGACTAGGTGGTGGAACTGGAGCTATAAGTGGTGGAGCTGCAACTGGAGCTGTATGTGGTGAAGCTAGAGTTATAGAGGAAGATGAATGGGAGATAGTGACTAAATCTCCAAAAGATGGAACTGGTGCAATCAATTGACTAAGAGGAGACAAGTCCGCAGTATTAGCAGGTTCAGGTGCAAGACGCGAATCAGCTGGGCCTGATGCTGGGTGCGGACGACGATGATAAGTTAGGAGTGGTGGAGCTTTAGAAGGTTGAAGTGGACTAGGTGGTGGAACTGGAGCTATAGGTGGTGGAGCTGCAACTGGAGCTGTAGGCGGTGAAGCTGGAGTTATAGAGGAAGATGAATGGGAGATAGTAACTAAATCTCCAAAAGATGGAACTGGTAGCACCTTAGAAATATCTAAGTGATTACTTAGACCTATGAAGTATGATTGAGTTTCAAAGAAGGTAACATCAGCAGACATAAGATACCGCTGGAGGTCAGGAGAATAACATCGATATCCCTTTTGTTCTCGATTAACCCAAAAATACGCACTTAAGAGTACGAGGAGCTAACTTATCTTTTCCTGGAGTAAGGTTATGAACAAAACACGTGCCATTTTTTGGCCGAGCTTCTTCAGGACAGCTTGTTCGCACAACAATTCCGAGTCGCTAGTACTATTTTCGACAGATTCCGACAACTTTCAAATTTTCCGGCGACCTACAGTATTTTCCGGCGTGAACAGTGTTTTCCCAGATATTTTTTCCCAGTTTTCTAGGAGTTACTAATTTCCACTATTTCAAGTTAACCCTACAACTTTTAGTCAAGAATTTGAGAAATTAATTGTAGCGACATGGGATCCAATACTATGAATAGTTGGATGGTTTCACTACCGGATTATATTGAGTTCCTTCAATACAAAGCATGTAAACAAACATCTTCAGAGATAGCTTCCGCTGTTTTATATTTTAAAAGGAATAGTTCTTTTGGTGCACACTAAATAATTGTGTCCCTACTTGTTGATTGTCATATGTTATTTCTTTTCTTAAAAAATGTCGTGCTTATAGAAACTTATCTATAGCTATTGGAAACTTGGATATTCTTTGTACAAAGTGATGAATGTTCTGGTATCTATTCACTAAACACTCCGGTAATCTTCAATAGGCCCAGGAACAAGTTTTACACCTCAAGGTTCTCAAGCAGATCCCAGGACAAACAGCCATGTTAGCCAGCACCAGGCTAGACTCCAAGCTGCAGCAGCAGCTGCTGCAATTTATGAGAAGTCCATTGTTTATCCTTCTGCACAGATGCTACCCTGGTATTAATTATCTCTTCTACGTCAGCATTGTTTTGCTCATTTTCTTTGCATATTTATGAGACCTTTCCCCAGGAGTGCATGTAAATGGTGAAACCTACCTCACTATCTTCCTTGATAAGCATAGTTACATTGACACTTCTCCATGTTTTCACTGGAACATGGTCTCCTTTCTATTTCTAACAAATCAAAGTAACTGTCGGTCCCTACTTTTTCCATCGGTAATCTCATTTAGCTCTACTTGTTTTCTTGATTAACATTAAAGAATAACACTCTGCAAATTCAAAAGTATGCGGTCCATTTGAAATGAAGGGAGAAGGGAATTGTGAGTTGTCATTTAACGTATGTCATTCACATCCCTTTGAAGATATTCACATAAGCACTTGTCATGTTGTGGGTCTGCTTTATATTCAATGAGTTCCATTGGAGATTTGGCTTGTCATGGAACTGTTGACTTTAGAGCAGGTGAATGCTAATGAGGTTGTCCATAACTGGCATGAGAAATGACTTCCAATATGTATTTCCTTGATCATGTGGTGTGAACTGGTGGTAGATGCAGAGTGGTGGTTACCACTTCTAGTTTTTGACAGTGTACCACCCCGCCCTTTTTCTCTTTCTTTCTTTGGCAGTTGACGGGGGGTGGTTCTCTTTTTTTATTTCCTAGTAAATTTCTTAGTTCTTGTAAACATAGTGAAAGAACTCTAATTAATGTTCTCAATACTCAGCTATCTTGGTGCTAACATGCCTTTTGGAGATAGTTCTTGGAACAACCTTAGTACTTCAGATACTCAACTCGAGGCCCATAGGATATCCTTACAGCAGCAGATTGAGGTAAGGAAGTTTTTCTGGTTGATTGGTTTCTCTCTTTTATGTTTGTGATATCGTGCTCCTATTAGTCTCAGATGGATTGCTAATTTCTATATGCACTAATCATTTTTAAGATAATTTCTAGGTGTAGTTCAATATTCTGTTTATCTTACAATATTTTGAAGTTCTTGAAATTTATTATCTGTGGAATGATGTATAGCCTTGTTGAGAAAAGCATGGACCATAGAGCGCTGGAAATTGATGAATAGCCTTGAAGTTGATGTATAGCCTCGTTGATCAAAAAAGAAATTTGATGTATAGCTTTCTTGATCAGAAATGAAATTGATGTACAGCTTCAGCCTGTATAAGGTCACATTGTAGCAGATTAGAGTCTCATTTTTAAGATTGTTTCTTCTTAGCCTTTCTTTTTCTGGTAAACTTTTTTCTTATTTGATCTTTCACAGAAAGCCTTGTTATTATATCATATATGTAAGGAAACTTCATTTGTGAATCCAGATTCTGCGAAGCCAGCTCACGCTTCTACAGAGTTCAAAGACACAGAGAGCAGCTGCTGCGGTAGGAGCTTCAGATGGCAAGGGAAAAGCAATTTCGTTTGAGAGTGCTCAGAAAGGACAGGCTGAAGGTGCAGATATTTAAGGCTTGATCATCTGTATATAAAGTGCATGTTGAATTGTGGACATTCAGTCAGAATGGCAGCTGAACAATGCTATTTGCTAGAGGATCTGTCAGTTGTGTTTTCTCTAGTGATCTGGAAATAGTTATATTGCTGGTAAGAGAGATGATTTCTGTCTTGTGATGTATTTGGTTCTCGAGGATCTCCAATTCTTGCATCCCTGTAGAGTCTCCACTTCACTTGGGTACACATCAGTTCATTCATTTAACTGAATTTGGTCCATTAGCAAACTAGGTAAACAGGTATGACAAGAATGTTTATATTTTAGTACAAGATCAGGAAAGCTGAAATTATCAGTATCAAATGCGCAATAATAATATTTGTTCATCCTTAAACTCATAACATACAGCAAACTTCCATTTTGCTATCTTTATCATAAATGGCAACTTCAAACCAAAACTGTCTTGCAGGTCAGACAGGTTCTTGAATTGGCCTCCTTATTTCAGCACCAGGAATAGGTGTTATATGTACAGGGCATTGGCTTGTTGTGAGGAAATAATTATTGTTTACTGGTGGAAATAGTGGTGTATTTTCTAAGTATGATATTTGGTCAGTGATATGTAAGGAAATTGGCACAAACTCATTTTTGAGAAAGCAGTTGATTCTCTCTCATTTGTTCTGCAGATTCAGATATCTTATTTGTCAGAATAATGTATAAGTTGGTGATTCCTCCAGCTTGTTCCCAACTCGGTTTTATTGCAGTCAACTTGTTGAATGTGGTTCCTATATAGGTTTAATGGATATTTTCTATGCAATAATTCTGGTCCCGTAGCTTCCCAACAAGTTCCCTGTAGACGCAGTTACTATATATCTATATCTATATGTATATTTCATTGTTATTATTATTATTATTATTATTATTATTATTATTATTATTATTATAATACAATGCCTTCGTTTTCCTCTTATAGATTTCGGGTTCTTTGATCGGCAATTTTGTTACCAAACTTACCATTCAAAATGCCCAAATTGTTCGAGAACAATTTAAGTGATAACTAATTAGAAGAAAATGACAGTTTTGTACAAGTGACTATTGATTAAAATTTTCAATTGGATTTAAACTTATCACTGGAACGCATCTCATTGATATTGGAAAAATAGAATATGTACGAGTTAAAAAAAACAACTCCTTCTATTGACACCTTTAGACTCATATGTCAATATGATATTTGTTTATGCCTGGAAGGCTTGAAGTGTTTGGCTGCAAGGGCTAATTCAACGTTCAAACTTATATATCACATATACTAATAGTTAACAGACTAGAACAATAAGCACCAAGAACCCAGGATGCATACGATTCTTGGTAGTGGGGAGTTAATCTTATTAAAGAATGAATATATCCTAAGATTCAAGACAACTAATAATTAAGATAATTCTGACGTAGGCAAGGTAAAATAGAACAATAGTAATCATGATACAACTGAAATTCACACTTGTTCAAGGCTCGGCTCAAATGATACCTCTTCTCCATAGTGGACAACTGAATATTATTATCTTAATGAGTTGAATATTGATTATTATATTTATAACAGACTCTAAAAAAAGTAATATAAAATAAAATTATATCCCCATATATTTTTACTTGGGGAATATAAATGTTAACGCCTCAAAAATTGGGGTGTACAAATAAAAACCGATAAATCGCACCAACCCATTAATCTGAGTCAAACCGAGAAAAAAAAATTCGACTATAGTTTGGTTTGATTTGGTTTGGTGTTGGAAGAAAAAACCCGATCATAATTGGTTTGGTTTGATTTTAACTAAAAAAAGTCAAACCGAAACCAAATCAACCCGACATTATATGTATAGAAGTTTTAAACATGTTTAATACATAAAAATATTTATTGTAGTGTAGTTTATAAATGTTTCTTAAACTTTTTCATAATTTTATCTTTTAACGTATTATTTCAAGCTTGGACTTATAATTTTGGATGCTCCAATAAGTTTTGTAGTCCATAAATGGTGGTAACTCAAATAAATCCTAAACCAAATTCAAATCAATACTAATACTAATAAAAGACATTCAATTCAATAGTACTATGAATGAAAATAGTATTGGATATCCATTACTTAGTTTTTTCATGGTTTAGATAAAATGCATAACTTATTTTTCTTTTAGTGTTTAGTCATATAAATAATAGTACTTATTAGTCGTACTTATTTTAGCAAATTAGTAATTTTAAATTATGTTTGTTTTCATTATGGCTTATTAATAATATTTATTTTATGCGATTTTGTTATCTTTCTTGTTGAATATTTTAGCACAATGCCACGACTCATCTCATATTTATATATGTTATTTTATAGAAAAACACCTTATATAGTTCTGTCTTACTAAGATTAAAGAAATATTTGGAGCACAAATTCTATGTTTTGTGCTATGAAGACTTTATGAATTTTTTTTTTGAAAAAACCCGAAAATCCGAGATTAAAAAACTCGAGGTTTGATTTGGTCTTTAGATTTAATAACCCGACACAATTGATTTGGTTTAATAATTGAAAAATCCAAACCAACCCGACCCATGTACACCCGTACTCACAAATGGACGGTGACACGGAAAATGAAAAAGAGATATAACAAATTGATCCAAAGTAGGACGAGTAGTTAAAAGACCATATTTGCAACTTGCAAAAGTAATCCATTTCCAGGACGGAAATAAAAATTCCATTTCCACGGCTAAAAGCCTAATGGCATGAAGGAATATACATGGACTTCTTTTTTCAATAACAAATAAAAAAGGAAAGAAAGAATTAAAGAAACTCAAAAAACAAAGGAAAAACAACGCTACCTTCTCACCAAGGAGCGTTTCTTCTGTTTCTCAAATCGATCATCAAATTATAGTTATGGAATAGCTTGGATCTGATTCGCTTTTGGAGAAAACAAAAGGCGGAATGGGACAAGCCTTTCGCAAGTTATTTGATACCTTCTTCGGCAACTCTGAGATGAGGGTAAATGCCCAAACGCACTTTTTATTTTTCCATTTTGTAACTAAATTTCATTACTTATGATTTTTGCCAAATTAAGTTCCATATACTTCCCAATTCCACTACTTTGGTTCATGATTATGTTAATCTTAAGTGACCCTGACTTTTGATCCGTGTCTGAGTTAAGAGACGATAAATTTTTCTATTTTTTAGTTTGTCTTTTTTAGCTATTGGACTGTTACCTTACTTTTACCTTATGCAAGCTAGCCGGACTCCACCCTCGTTAAAGAAAGAGGTCTTGAAAATACCTCTTTTAGTCTTACCTTAACTAAGAGTCTTGTCTAGGTTAGGAATTTAGGGGTAGGAGTTATATATAGTTGTTGTAAAGGTTTCTTATGATTATTAATTTGAGGTAAGGGTGGTAAATGGGTGGGCCCGGGACTAAATGGCCCTCGTGGGCCGGTTCTATGTGGGCCCGGGACTAAATGGCCCTCGTGGGCCGGTTCTATGTGGGCCCGGGCTTCGTGGGCCGGGTTTAAACGGTCTCGGGCTTCGTGGACTTTTGGAGGTAACCGGACCGGGACTGGAACCACGAACTAATGGTCCCGAGCTAAGTGGGCTGGGCTCGGGCCTAAGTGGGCCTGTCCTTTTTTTTTTATCTAAGGCAATTTCTTGTAAATTATATATATATATGTAGGCCTAAGTGGGCCTATTTTTTTATCTAAGGCAATTTCTTGTAAATTATATTATATAGTTGTGACTTAAAATTTTTTAATTCAAATTTAAAAGACAAAATATTGTAAAAAGATATTCAAAAGAATGCATTATAATTTTTATTATTATGACATTAACAAAACATGTCCCAATCTTTCTTAGTCTCTCCCCCCCCCCCAATGGAATGAGCACAACCAAGGTGCTAATACCACCATTGAGAAGAAAAAGAAACTAATCAAGAAGTGCCAAAATACAAGTTACGTATTAATTTTACATGGTATCTCTTACAAATTTCATAAATCCATCAAGGTTCAAGGGAATTTCCCTTGGTGGTGGCGGAAAAGAAGCTTGTTCATCACTGCTTCCGGGCGAAGCTGCATCCTCCGCAAGTTCAGCTAGCATTTCTTCGTAAACTTCGTCTACCTCTGGTTGCGATTCAACAAGTCCAAAATTTCTTCGTTCCGAACGGATCCAGTCTCTGAAAAATACTGATTTTTCCAAGCTCTCCCTCATAGACGCTCTATAATCACCGAGTTAAGGTCTTGCTTGACTGAAAGCGCTTTCCGATGCCACCGTTAAAGCTTGAATGGTTAAAATGTCTCGGGCCATCCTTGAAAGGATCGGAAAGTGTTTTTTCTTTGTCCTTCCATCATTCCAAAAGATTAAATGAGCCGTCGGGATTCACTTCCTCAAGTCCCTGTGACAAATAAACTTCAAGCTCATTTAGTTGTGAACAATCACTAGTGGGACAACCTTGAGAACCCCTGAACTCGGTCCAAGCAGTAAGTGCTCTTACTCCTGCAGTTCTTTTAGATGATTGAGAACTAGAAGAAGAAGGAGTTGGAACATCTGGTCTAGCATTATCTATTGCAATTTGATAAGCACTATAAATAGTTAGAGCATTTATTTTAATTGAGGCTTTTGCGTCCGAAAGTGTAGACAACTCCTCAGCTTCAAGTGCTAAACCATTATAAATAGATTGATACCAATATTGAGGACCACCTAATTTCATAGTAGGATTTAACAAGGCAGCAATACCATAAATAGGGGGAATAGGAAAAAAATATTTTTTAAATTTCATTCTCATAGAATCAATAGCTATTTCATAAATTTTCTCACCCTCTGAAAAATAAGCAAATAAATTTGCAAGATTTGCAAGATAAACTAAACAATTAGAAATAGTAGGATAATATTGCCCAGAAAATTCATTTGTAGCAACATGAAATCTTTCTAAAAAATCTACAAGCATTTTAACATTAGCCCAATCCTCATTTGTAAGGTGCTCATTATCATCACTTACATGAGCATTAAACGTTGAGTTTATGGGGTTTCTATATTCATATGCAACAACTAAACTTTCATACATGTAATTTCATCTAGTTGGACAAGGTTTAGGAACCTTTGTTTCTCTTAGGCCAAATTCATCGCATCTTTTAAAATATTCTCTAAGTCTACTTCTACGGTTTGAATAAAAAAGCCGGTAAAAAGCCATTTTAACCTTTTCAATTTCAACATTTAAAATTCTCATACCATCACCCACAATTAAATGGTAAATATGACAAATACATCTAACATGAAAAATGTTACTAAATGGAGGATTTAATGTAGTGGTAAGCAAGGCTATAACATTAGTGTTACTAGTAGTATTATCCATTGAAATTGACATTATTTTATTATTAATGCAAAAATATCTACAAATATTCGTAACCGTGCTAGAAATAAACTGCCCTGTGTGACGTGAATTAATTATTCTATAAGCAATAATGCGCTTTTGCATTATCCAGTCCTCATCAATCCAATGACTTGTAACACTAAGATAATCACAGTCATTACTACTTCTACCAATATCAGTAGTAATAGCAACACGACAATTAATATGAGTAAATAAATAGCGCAAATATTGTTCATATTCATGTTTATATTTATAAATATCGTTCTTTACGGTTGTGCGAGGCCATCCTTTATAAGTAGGATTAAAAACTCTTCTAATATAATGCATAAAGTGAGGGTTAGAAGGAAAACTATAAGGTAAACACATAACAGTAACAATTTTTGCCAATTCTTCCCTATCTTTTCTTGGGTCATAATATAAAATACCACCGGTAACAGTGTTAATTCCCGGTTGAAATTGATTTGACCCGGTACTATGGTCAGGCTGACTAGTTGGACTTGTCCCTCCAGCCGCAGCTTTCATTTGAAAATATTTAGCTTTATCTTGAGGGTGTATCATTATGTGTCTCCTCAAATTTCCCGTCCCCCCGATCAACATAGTTAAAAGCTAACTCTTTGCCACAAGTTTTATATTTAGCTTTATTTTTTTCTCTTATTTGAATAAAAAATGGCCAAACAAGAGATGTTTCAGCCCGGTTAGAAGGTTGTCTAGAAAAAGTAGGGGTAGTAACTGGGGGGTCAACCGGAGCATCATTTGGATTAGTTGGGTTAAATTCAGCAACATGACTAGTGGGTGTATCATCATCCGGTTGCGTTTCATCTAAATCTATTTCCTGCTCATCTTCTTCATCAATAGTTGAGTTACCATAAAGAGAATTCATATATTCATGATCTAAGTGTTCACCACCTCCAACATTATGCACATATTGAGGAGGAATAGATTGGCCACTAGATTCACCATTCTTGGATTTTTCCTTATTTTTACTAAACATTTTTTTAAGGAATAAGCCATCTTAATTATAATTATACAACGTAAATAAAACAAACAAAACTATAATATTAAAACTAAAGAGTTGGAATGAGTTTACCGAATTGACCTACAACTTGTTGAAAATTAATTATCGTTGAAGACTTGAATACTTCAATTCATCAACTTCACAATTTTTCACACAAGTTGCAACAATAAAGTAACCAATTTTAGAAGAAAATTAGAGAGAGATTGATAATTTTGTGAAGAAAAATGAAAGAATGAGAGGGTATTTATAGTTAAAAATAGGAAAAAAGTGTAATTATAAAAAGTTTGGGGGGGGGGGGGGGGGTTAAATGGCTATTTTATAAATAGTCAACGGCTATTTTGGCAGAAATAGCGGCTAGATTTTAAATGGGTAACGGTCAAATTTTTTTGTGGGATTTTTTTTTTATAATGTAGCCGTTGGGCCCGTTTTGGACCGGTTAGGAACAGTTGAACCGGCCCACTTAGGACCCTGTCCTGGGCCCAAACAGTCCCGGTCCTAACGGTCTTCTTATATGAACCGGCCCACTTGGGCCTGCACCTCCCCTTGGTCCCGGGCTTAAACGGGTAGGCCCGTTTAGGCCCACTACCCATATGGGCTCGCAGGCCTGGGCCGAGCCCGGGTCTAACCGAGCCACGTGCCAGCCTTAATTTGAGGTTTAACTCCATTTTTTTGGGATTTTCTGTTCTCAAGGTTTTAATGACAAGTTCTTCAATTTCCTTACAATTTAATAGCTTCCACTCCAACATTTTATACTTTTTTTTTTTGTTTGGTCATTCCTGAGTGGATGCTACAACTTGAATCTTGGGGTTCACAATCTTAAGTATATAACACACGAGCTACATATTTTTGTGGAAATTGAGTGATATAAAGTAATAACATGTTTGAGGTTGCTGAGGAATGAATGTAATATGCAGGGTTGAATTTAGCTTTAAAGCGTCTTCATGCGGCTTATGGAGAAACTATCAGCCTTGGGTTTTCATATTAGTTGTATATTGTGATTTTTCTGAACAGAGAAAGAGTAGCTTTCACTGTATTGTATAGGCGTCTTTGAACTGGTTGACATACATAGAGTTCACCAATCTGTGAAATGATTTATTCTTTGTATGTGTCTACGTGAGTTGGAGAACTTGGGGTTGATTTTTTTGTTTATCGCCTATCCCAACATCTGAGGTTTAAAAGACTTGCCATTGAGGGAGCAAATTGAGTATAAGTACTTAGAAAATAAAGTTAAATATTGGTGCCTTAACAGAAAGTTGTCTGTTGGAAACAGATAAAGGATGCCCTCATAACAAATGGCAATTATGATTCTCTTTTTTTTGGGGGGGGGGTGGGGGGTGGGGGGTGGGGACAACTTCCATTTATCAACTTTTCTTCATTAGCACATTACTGTTTTCTTCCTTCTGGCACGCTGCTGTTTGTGGTAGTTCTTGTTCATTAATGCAGTTGCTGACTTGCTGTGCTTTTCAGGTTGCTTCCTTTCTGACTTCAATTAAATTCACTGCTGTAACTAATGTTTAAACCCGATCTTGGAATTCACTCAAATTACTTGTTTTCTCTAAATACTAAAATTGAATTCATTAAAATAGACAATAATATGCACTGAAGCTAGTTCAGTAAGAACCAGTGAGAATAATCTAATTGCACCCATTTATGTCCTATGTAGGTGGAATAAAAAGTTAAAGTCCTTCTCCCTTCAATATCATTCTTTTTCATTCTTTTTCCTCTAGGATGATTTTCCACTTAGTGCAGAGTGCCAGCTACCAAGTGGCTTGATATTGCTGAGGGACCTCCCAGTTCTGCAAAGGGCCTCTAAAGCAGGCGGAGTAAACATGCAAAGAACCTAAAATGGCCATCTTTAGATCATTAGACACCTTCAATTTGTCAGATATGATCCGGTCTTTACCATCATCCTTATTTTTTTCTTTTCAAATAGGTAATCATCAAAAATTTCGTATGAAGTTCTATCTCTCATGAACCATGTTCTGCCTTAGGTTATTAGTCTATAATGCAGTGCCCACATTGCTGACAGCATGGGGAGGGGTTTGGGGGAAGGGAATGGAAGAGTTTCTTGGAGGCAAAACCAATTTGTTTCCCCAATGACATTTACCCCCTCTATTGAGAATAATTACTAGAAGTTGGTAGATTTCGTAGCAGGCTTAAGCATGCAAGTGATGCTTATTTCTTATCATCCATGCAATCAGTTTTCATAGGTCATGGCCTTATGTTCACTGCATGACTTTTGTCTCTGATTATTTTCTTAGCAGATTATTCTTGTCGTATGTGTACAATATCTTATACATTTTTGCTATGTTTGCTATGATTTGCTTCGCATAGGTTGTAATGTTAGGGCTGGATGCGGCTGGAAAAACAACTATATTATACAAGCTGCATATAGGAGAAGTTCTGTCTACAGTTCCTACTATTGGTATGCAAATTGCTTTAGATCTCGCTCTCAGCGGTGTGGCACTTGATTATTAAAATGTGTAATTGGAGCTTCAATTCAGGATCTGATTGCATCAACATTGTTCTCAACATGACAACTTTGTTTTTTTTTCCAATTTCTTGATTGCTTGATGGATTTGAAGTTTCAACTAATTTTAATATGACCTATTAATGTCAAATGCAAAAAATATAAAAAGCACCAAGATCTGAAATATATGATAGATTTTATGAGCACCCTACATAGCTAATAGGGGGTTGTTTCCTTCTATATTCAGAATGTATATCCAAATTTTGGCAATAAAAATGCTTTTTCTTATTAAATAAATACTCGGTAGATTATTAATGAATTATCAGAGAAAATGGGAATTTTTCATTACCTAGGATATGGTTGATGTTGATAGATGTGTAAGGTAGGATTTGCTGAGTATTGTTGATTTTGTACTATTTCAGTTCACAAAATAAAGTGGATCTTCATTACTAGGAGAACTACATGTGCAATCTTTTGTCTGAGAAGTATTCTTAGTTCATTGAAAATTGCATCAACACTTGTTACAAAGAAGGTACTTTAATAGGCCATGCTAGAGGTAGTTAAAAACTTCATGAACCGCATCAACACTTGTTACAAAGAAGGTACTTTCATCAACACTTGAGGCCATCATTTAAGATGACATTGTAGTGGTTGCAGAAGGCACACATTGGAATCTCAAATTTAGCAATGGAAATTCCTTCCTGTTTGGTATATCACAAAGTTTTACAGAAATGAGTAATTGCACTGTGACATCAAGTGCATGCCTGTCTATGTAATAGCTGATTGTATATGCATGGCATGCAGGTTTCAATGTAGAAAAAGTCCAGTACAAGAATGTGATTTTTACTGTGTGGGATGTTGGTGGACAAGAGAAATTAAGGCCACTCTGGAGGCATTACTTTAATAACACAGATGGACTGGTAACTATGTATATTATATTGTATCTGCATCGACTTCTATGCATCTACTGCTGAGTTTAATTTTAGAATAATTAAATGCGAGAGGGAAAGGTGAATTTTCTCTCTTTTAGTTAGAAAAAGAGGGTGAAGTTTCCCTCCTCTTTTTCTTCATAGGTAGTACTACCTAAAAGCCAAATAGGAAGCTTAATTCCTCGAAGAGTTGGAAGATATTCTAAATGAGAAAATGTGTGAATGTGATATATCATATGAACATGTCATTACTAATACGTAAGTCCACTCCCATATCAAAAACCAAACCTACATCTTCCCTTTTATATGAACTATATTTTTTTTTTGATAAGGTAAATTGTATTAATCAAAAGGGAGAGAACTCCCGTATACAGGAAGTATACCAAAAAGTAGAGAATTTACATCATAACATGATTCTCTACAAAAAACGCCCAATATAGAAGTAGGGGCTATATGAGTGCACAAAAAAGCGATCAAAGATAAAAGACTATTCTTAAGATGTGAAAAAGGAGACTCAATCCCATCAAAAGCTCTCCTATTTCTCTCTCTCCAAACTATCCACTTGAGAGCTAACGGGGCGAACTTCCACGCCTTTTGCTTTCTTCTTCTACGGAAACCGGCCCAACTATATAACATTTCCTTTACAGTGCTTGGCATCACCCATTGAACACCAAAAAGATTCAGGATTGCCCTTCACAAAGCCGAAGACATAGGGCAATACAACAAAAGATGATCAACTTCTTCCCCTGAGCTTTTACACATGTACCACCAACTAACAAGTGTAATTCCTCTCTTTCGCAGATTTTCAGCAGTCAAAATCACTCCCCTCGCCGCTAGCCATGCAAAAAAGCACACCTTCGTGGGTGCCTTAGGAATCCAGATCGAGGAGTATGGAAAAGTGGCCTCGTCTCTCACCAACATACTCTGGTAAAAGGATTTTATGGTGAACAAACCATCGCCACACAAAGCCCATCTCTAAGAATCACAAGATGGCTGGGGCCTGTGTTGCCCATATAACATTGTCAACAAATCTTGGAGCTCCGCAATCTCCCAATCTTGCATGTTCCTTCTAAATGAGAGGTCCCGTACTACCTCCCGTCATGCTCCTTACGAATCTGTTGGACCATCAATTCCTTCTGGTTTGAAACTCTGAAGACGTCGGGGAAGGAGACCCTCAGAGTATTCTCTCCACACCACCTATGATTCCAAAAGCTGATTCTCCTTCCATCTCCCACCCTGTAAGTGATGTTGCCACTGAATGCTTTCCAATTCTTCATGATGTTCCTCCCATGCCACACCCGAAAGGTGCTGTGATTGCCTTGGTCCTCCAACCCCTTCCTGTGGAATCGTACTTTTCTACTATGACCTCCCTCCATAGAGCATACTCTTGTACCCCGAATCTCCACAACCATTTCCCCAACAAAGCTCTGTTGAATACCCTAAGATCTTTTAGTCCAACTCCACCCCACTTCTTTGGGGAAGTGACTGTCTGCCAATTCACTAGATGAAACTTTCTGGTTCCATCCGCCGCATCCCAAAGAAAATTCCTTTGAAACCGCTCCAGTTTTTCTGTGATGCTCACAAGAGCTTGCAACAGGAACAAGTAATAAGTGGGCATACTCGATAAAGTGCTTTTAATAAGCACTTTCTTACCGCCTTTTGACAAGTACCGTTTCTGCTAGCCTGTTAATCTTTTTTCAACCCTTTCGATCACTGGATTCCAAACCGTAGTATCCTTATGCGAAGCGCCCAATGGGAGATCCAGGTAAGTAGTGGGAAGGGAGCCCACCTTGCATCTGAGGACATAAGACAAAACATCAATGTTAGCAACCTCACCCACCGGGAAAATCTTGCACTTGCCGAGGTTGATTTTAAGACCTGATACTATCTGAAACCACTGCAGGACATGCTTCAGGTAGGTCAACTGATCCATATCGGCATCGCAGGAAACTAGGGTGTCATCCGCAAAGAGCAAATAAGAGACTCTTCGGGCATTGAGCACCCCGATCGGAGCTGAGAATCCTCTCAAGAAGCCTCCGCCCGCTGCACGATCCATAATTTTACTCAGAGCATCCATCATTAAAATGAATAGCATGGGGGATAGGGGGTCACCTTGCCTGAGACCCCTGGAGCTGCCAAAGAAACCACACGGGCTACCATTAACCAGGACAGAGAATCTGACTGAGGAAATGCAGAACTTGATCCATCCCCTCCATCTTTCCCCAAACCCCATCCGCATCATAATGAAATCCAGGAACTCCCAATTGACATGGTCGAAAGCCTTCTCAAGGTCCAACTTGCATAGTAAGCCGGGTTCTCTATTTTTCCTTCCGGAGTCTACAAGCTCATTTGCCGCCAGAGCAGCATCCAGGATCTGCCTACCTTCCACAAACGCATTCTGGGAGGACGAAACAGGCCAGTCAAGAACCTTCTTGAGTCCGTTGTAAAGCACTTTAGAAATAATCTTGTAAATGCTCCCCACGAGACTAATAGGCCTGTAGTCTCTGATACAAGATGCACCTTCTTTCTTAGGCATAATAGTAATAAAAGAAGCATTGATACTTCTCTTGAAAACACCATTCACATGGAAGTACTCAATGGTTTCCATCAACTCCCCCTTGATGGTGTCCCAACAGAGCTAGAGCTAGAAGAAGGCCAAGGAGAAACCATCAGGCCCGGGGGCCTTATCACAACTTGACACAGCCTCATGCACCTCCTCCTCCTCGAAAGCTCTTTCTAGCCACTCACTGTCTCCCTCCCCTGTGTGGTTGAACTCTATTCCCCCGAAGTCGGCCTCCAACTAACTTCCTCTTTGTATAAGTTCTCATAAAACCCCAGTATCGCCCCTTTTACCTCCTCCTCTCCCTCAATCCTCACCCCATCCACAACTAAGGATTCTATGAAGTATCTCCTTCGATTAGCAACTGCCACCCTATGGAAAAACTTGGTATTCGAATCCCCCTTCTTTAACCAGAGCGCCCTCGATTTTTGCCGCCAACTAGTTTCCTGAGCTATTGCTAACTCGACTATTTCCCTCTTAATATATGAACTATATTTAACTGCTTGCACATCTTGTTTATGTAAAATGGTAACCATATCTGCTTACAAATTGTTTTATTGTATACAGATTTACGTCGTTGACTCTTTGGATCGAGAGAGAATTGGAAAGGCGAGGCAAGAGTTTCAGGTTCCTTTTTTGAACCTTTATCTCTTTGATTCAGGTACTTCTTGGTGACTTACCTAATGAAATCTCATTCTTAATGTGTTCTCAGGCCATCATCAGAGATCCTTTTATGCTTAATGCCGTGATCTTGGTTTTCGCTAATAAGCAGGACATGGTAAGTTTGTCATATCAGTTGGCTTGTGCATCAACAAAATGCGATTAGTTGCTTGTTATCTTATTTTCTCTCTTTAAGTAATGTTGGAGCATAAACTAATAGGTGAAAACTGCTAAATAAATCCAAGACAATAGATACTCAAAGATTTCGACTTTCCTAGTGCTGCTTTTACGATATAATTACATTTCTTAAATATAACAGAAGATACTCAAAGATTTCACATATCTTATGTCCTGGCATTTGTAAGCTTTAACATGCTGGTTTGTTTATTGAACTTCCCTGTGCGTGGTCCAGAGCTGGCATGTGATGTATTCTGGTGCTTGATTAGTGACAAAAAATTGGTGTGGTGGAGTCTGTATCTAATACGAGAACTAAGAAACAGCTCCTCCTTTTTCCTTATCCTTTCTCACCAAAACCTTCCGAAAGTAGACCTTCATAAGTCGTAACCATTGAATTGTTTGGGCTCTTCCTAAATGGTCTGCAACTCTGAATGTTTATTTCTCATGACTGATCAATTATAGAAGATATATATGACTTTTTCATGAAGAATAGGTTCTTTGAAGTAAAAAGCCAAGCTGAATTTCTTGAAGTATTACCCCTCTATGGTTATCAATGCAACCCATTCACAAGGACTATGTCATTACTTTGGAAAAGTTTCACATCATTATATAGCGTTACCTCTTCTTTAACTCCAAATTGCCAGCAGAAAAAGCAACATCTGCAACTGTTGCTTTTTAGGAGGCAATCTGCAGTTCCTAATTATAATTCTGATATATAGATTCCATCAACATCTGCAACTGTTGCTTTTTAGGAGGCAATCTGCAGTTCCTAATTATAATTCTGTATATAGATTCCATCCGTCAGGAGGATAATATGATAAATAAAGATGTAATACATAGAATTAGAATAGGATGACTGAATTCGATATAGACGATTCATGTAGCCGACCCCAACTAGTTTTGAGATTGGGTATTAGTTGATTGATTGATTGATTGAGTCTTGGCAACAGACTACCTACGTTGACCCAAAGGGAATGGTGGGAAAAGTGCCAAGGGCTATGACCTAATGGAATTTTTCCAACAAGCAATAATGGTATGGCAGAAAATATCACTTGGCCTAGTTAGAGCATAATAATATAGAAAGTAATTAGGTGCAAAATAATTAAGATGAATTGTCTGCTCTTATTTCATTTTTTGGTGTAAGTAAGAATTCCTAGATGATGCTGAATCTTTGATTATAATTATAGAATCCTTGTAAGAAGGGCAAGGAGATCTTGTTGCTTCATTTGGAATGTAAATTGGTTCTACACAACCTTTTTGCACCTGATATATAATATGTTATTTTTCTCAAAATAGAGCAGGATAATATGGATTCCAGCATATTTTTCCAAGTTTTACTCTTGGTTGGAATCTATACTAGTTTTTGTTTATTATTTATTCATTCTGGGTGCACAAAGACAAATGAGAATTTTCATGTAGCTAGTCCATGACCATGAACTTTAGCAATAAGTTGATGTGGCAGGTAACAAAGCAAACAGGCAGGTGAAGAATAACGAATTGCCACAATTAACCAACTAGCAACTGCAGGATCAAAGAAAATGTATTGCAGTTGCTTTTCCCTAATAAGAAACAAACATGACTTGCAACCGAGGGTTATTTGATAACTAAACCTCTTTTTAACTGCAGGAAGCCCTAAACTAATGAAAGAAGTGTAACCCAAAAATCTTAACCTGTGCTAGTAATACTCAAAATTCGACTACAATGGTGCAGAGCTGGCAAACTTGGATCTTGTTGGCTAGCTGCCCATTGTGCTGCACTAAGTTCTGTTTTTTGGAGTTGGTTTTATAAAGATTGGTGTCTAAAGCTTAAGAATGCTATTATAGTGTATTCTCTCTTAGCTGTGATTTGAAAAATACGTGATATCCTGATTGAAAATAAATTATCTGATTTCCAATCAGGAGCCACTTTCTCTTTCCATACAACAATAACATACCCAGCATAAGAGGGGTCTGGGTGGGGGGGGGGGAGGAGGGAGGGGGAGCTGTATACGCAAACCTTACCACTACCTTATGAAGGTAGAGAGACTGGTTCCGATAGACCCTCGACTCAAGAAAAACATAATCACAATAGTTTAGATAAGGAAATACAGCAAAGGAGAATCCATGTAAAGAGAAGCAGTAACCACAACCGGAAAAATGATAACCGAAGCAAAAGAAAACATTAGGTAGTATTAGAAATCTAAGAATATGAAATACGAGAATACACTAGTACTACAGGTATAGAAAAACAATATAGGTACGAAAAATATTTATGCTCGACTACTTATTAACTTATTACCTTAATCCTCAATCTCCACACCTTCCTATCGAGAGTCATGTCCTCGGTAAGCTGAAGATGTGCCGCGCACTTCTTCGGCCTACCTCTACCTCTTCTTGGCCACCATAGCTAACCTCTCACCCCTCCTCACTGGGGCATTTGTGCATCTCCTCTTCACATGTTCGAACCATCTCAACGCATCTTTCCACCACGGAGCCACTCACACCGCTCACTTTCTCTTTCCATCTCACACATAATCTGCATGCCAGTTTTATTATGCTTGTGGTTTCTGCTTATGTCGCTTTTCTGTTGCATTATGACTGCTGGGTAAAAAGGTGTATGGTAGGAGGTGAAGTAAAAGAAGGATGGCTGTCATTCACCTTTAATTCTCTCTTCTTTCGTTTCTTTTTTTTGTTGGGTGGATAAGCATCCACTTTTAATCCTTCTCATTTCATTAAATTGGAGGGGGTTTTGCCCATAATTCAGTTTTCTATCTAAAAAAACTTGGGGAAATCAGGCGAATCTCTTCAAGTCTCTCCTAGTCTATGTATGTGTGTGTGTGTACACACCCCTCTATCCATCTTCTTCACTTGTGCCACATAGATGTTTTATCATCTTGAACTTTTCTTTTTCTCCAAATTTTGGTCCAGAAAGGAGCAATGACCCCAATGGAAGTGTGTGAAGGCCTTGGCCTCTATGATCTAAAAAACCGAAGATGGCATCTTCAAGGCACATGTGCTCTTCGTGGGGATGGCCTATATGAGGGACTGGACTGGTTATCGAGTACTCTAAAAGATCTCAAGGCCGCTGGGTACTCTTCAGTGGGCACTTCATCCTTCTGATTGATCAGGTCTGCACTTAGCCTGAATGTCTTCAAGGGTGTTGCTGGCATCCATAACCTGCTAATCTAACTTTCATATGCTTTTGCAGGCTTACAAAAGAAGAACCCCCCTTTTGAGGGACAAAACTGAATACCCTGTCGTCTGTAAATTGAAACACCTGAACTCTCATTGACAATCTTTACTTTTGGGTCTGTGCTTCTGATGCAGTGGAGTACAATAGGCACTTGATTCCTGGCCTAGGTGAAGCTTGATTTTTGGTTCTGTTGTATGCGGAAATACGGACCTTGCAATTGATCTTTCCCGTACACTAGAAATGTATCTTTTGATGCCTACCTTTTGTATTTTCAGTATGTATACTCCACATGAAATGAGTGATTACTGATCTTCCTTACAAGCATGCCAAATTTATCCACCCTGCTCCCTAAAAGATTTGTGCCTTTAGATGTTGATATCATTCTAGTTCTTGCTTCTCGTGTATTGTTGAATAGTTTATCTACTACATTCATAGTTTATCTACTACATTCATAGTTTGTCATCCTGTTATGCTTTCATAAAAGACGCATGTGCTGAAGTCAATATTAACACTTTAAAGTTTATGGGTTCTGAACTAAACACATGGCTCGTCTTAGTTGCTTATTTCACAATTAAATGCTTATTTCCTAATCTAGCTCTTGCTTAAGTTGTTTTGGCGGAATATATTTTATGAAAGGACCACCTGAAGACCGTTTAAATCTTGACGCTAGGTGACGGCTGGAAGCGCTTTGACATGTTAATAAATCTTTTACATTTTCAACTTATTTGACATGGTTTCTTTTCTATGCTTTTCGCCTTTGGCGATGAGTTTATTGAACCTTGTCGAGAGTTTGTTTTAGGATTGCATTTGTTAACTTGTGATTTTCATCTTCTCTGCTTCATGTGATTTTGGGTGACGGTTTTACTTGACGAATATTGAGAAGTGCGTAAAAGAAAAGTTTTTTTCAGCAATGTCACACCCAACATTTAGTTTCTTTGATTTCTGCCGACCCTTTACTGGGTCAATAGTCGAACTTAAGAAGAAAGGCAACGTCAACGGATATGTCAAGTGTTTAACTCATCTGGAGAAACAACTTATCAAGTTTGAATAGGGGATTCAATCTTCCTTCAAAGAAAGATTGCAACTGTTAAGAGGGTGCACTTTAAGTTATATCACCTCCTTCACACTAGTTTCATAGATATTTTGCTGGTTATGATCAATCATAAGTAAGCAGTTGAGAGATTGACAAAGAGCAATATGTATGAATAGTTTTACTTTCCATATATAAGTTTGAAAAACTCTAGGAATACAAAAACAAGAGCGATCAAAATTTTGATATATCTCTGGAGTAGCAAACCAAGAAGGTTTGCAAGGCTGATCCAACATCGCGCTCAAAGTTCATTCACTGGCAGGTGGAGTGGTCTGCCTTTTATAAGCGTTTAATTTTCAGTGTCACTGATCAAATAATTTTCTGGAAGTGTTTGCAAGGCTGATCTCGAGCTTGGCGCCTGTGAATGAAAAAAACACTTTAATTGCCTTCACAAATATTTGAACATCAACAACCTTTTAAGAAAGGAACACACAAATTAAAAAGAATATCAGTTGATGTTGTTCTCATACTTGATTTTAGCAACCTCCTTTCCACTAGGATCTTTTGTGACGCTCTTTCAACATCTTTGTAAGCTTCCTCAAGCTTAAATCTTGCAAAGATTGCTTACTGTCATTACCAGCAATGCCTTTGTAGACTGGTTCTGGGATAGCATTAGGTATGAGAGAAGCTTGGGGAGGAAGAGCATGAGCAGCAATATCCACATTAATTGCAGCATGATCAATTTCAGATTCTTCCATAGGTTCTTCTCCAGCAACTACTTCTGAAACATGTAAACACTGCTGACTTCCTCTCACCTTAACCTCGCACTCACCTTCCTGGGCAGCATCATCAGGTATGAGAGAAGCCAAGGGTGGAAGACCATGAGCTGCATTATCCACATTAGCCTCAGCATAATCAACTTCAGATTCTTCCATGGGTTCTTCTTCTTCTTCTGCAACTTCCAGACCATGAGCTGCACTATCCACATTAGCTTCAGCATGATCAACTTCATATTCTTCCATGGGTTCTTCTTCTCCAGCATCTTCCATGTTAGCTTCGGAAGCATCTTTCAAACACTGCTGACTTCCACTCACCTTAGCCTCCCCCTCACCGTTGAATTGCCCCAACGAACTCACCTCATGGAAATCTATGTTAGTGTCTCGATTGACACTTGCAGGTTCTCCCATCAACTTTTGCCCTCCTGCAACATCAGTATGATTTAAGTGATCTTCCTCCTCCCGATCATTTTCTGCCACAAAGTCAGATGTATCATCACAATGGGGCATGTCCTCTTCATGCGGCTGCTTCATCAGGATCACATTAGTGATATCGGAACTTCTCTTGGTATCTTCACCCAAGTTCTGGCTTTTGTTCTGAAAATCTTTTTCAGTTTTAGCCTGAGCTTGATCAATTTCAGATTCCTCCATGGATTCTTCACCAAAAACTTCTATTTTAGCTCCTGAAACATCATTCAAAGACTGAATTCCTTCAGATGCCATTTCTTTTCCATTCTCAAGTTCCTCTGTTTTTGACATATGCACATCTTCAGATCCGAGAAACAATTTTGTTTAATTACCACAAAGCACGAAACAATTCACTGTACTAAGTAAAATAAGATTGTCTATACAACAGAGATGGTGATAAGACAATTGATACAAAAAGTAGACGGAAGAAGAATATATACCGCTTTCTTGAATCTTTCTACCAATTGAGCACATAAGCAATCAAAATAAATAGACAACAAAACCATTTAATTCATATAAATAGTATTGCAGAAGACTGGAGCAAACAACAACATACACTGAGAACAGAGCAATACATACCATTGTTGTTGTGACCAAGTGGTACTTCCTCTGAGCCTTCTTCTGCTTTTGTATCTAACACAACAACCAGGTTATTGTTACTTTCTTGTTGAAGAACATCTTCAGTTTCTATTTCATTTTGTACCAAGGTATTTGAATATTGACCTGATACAATATCTGATTCATTATTGATCTCCAAACTTTCTAACGTTTTCAATTCAATACATGTACTGTAGTTGTCAGTCAGAACTCAGACACCAAGTAATGTTCAGGAAAAGAAAAAGGTCAAGGATTACTTGTGCTTGCGGACATTACCATTTTTGTCTACTTCTTCATTCTTGTGAATAGAATACTGCTCAGAATCCACCTCCAAATTTTCCTCAGTTTCTTCAGTAAAAGCATCAAATGTAAGGGTTCCTGACATTTCATTCTCTTGTGTGCTCTCATGCATTGGTTTCCCAGCTATCCTTGCTGATCGACGAGTACTGTACACTTGCCTAACTGAACTTGCCTTCAATTCTTTTCTTTGGCTAGTTAGAACTGCTGGTGTCTTTGGCACATCTTTCATTTCTCCCTGAATCCAATCCCCAATTTTTTCTTTTGGTTCACATTCCTTCATTGCGGATTCCAATTTAGCACGAACTGAAGTTGCTGCAGCCCTTCTTCTGGTAGTCGGCAATGCAGGAGTCTCATGCATGTCGTTCTTGGCTTCATCTACATCTCTGACCACCTTTCCTCTCGTTATGCAGCGACTCCTAGTCAAGGTCTGCAAAGTTTCTGGGTCATGTTTGATTGCTTTTCGTTGTGTAGCTCGACGACAAGTCCGAGGTACACTTGTTACTATTTCTGAGTTCCCAGGAGACTCCATGGATGAGTTCGCAGTTTCAGATTCACATGAACTCAAGATTTCTTCAATACTATCAACCTGTACATAAAAACAATACTAAATTTCCTTTCTATTGTACAATGTCAACATACAACTACATAAACATGTTATAAGCAGCTATAGGTACCCAACTGTGGAAGTACTAATCATGCACAACTTGGGCAATAATTTTGGGAACATAGAATCATAATTAAAAAAGTTTATGGTTTGGGGCATGGAGAAGAGTAGATTTAGCCATACTGCTCCACAGGGCCGGACCTAACTAATAAGTTAAGTGTTCATCTGAATCCATTAGCTTTAGCTCAAACCTTGTAGTAGTTAAGAATCCACTAAATACGACATACAATTCATAGATTGCGAACCAAGCAAATCAAATGGGTTGTGGTAGAATTTTGAACTCGAACTCATAAAATTCAAATCCTAAATACCCTCTGCTGCTCCAATAGAAAGTTGCACAAAACACTTAAGAACCAACCTAAGGCCTTAATCCATTCCACTATCGTAACTTAACAGTCATTGGTGTTGCGCACATATGCAAATATTTAAAAAAATGTTTCCAATAGTTTCAGCTTTTAGATTAGGTGGTTCGCACAATCAAACAAACATGAAGGAGTGTTAACATAGAAATTAGAGATCAATAAATCATTTGCAGATTAAATTAATAAATAAATATTAACTAAATTAAATCAATAATTAATCCCAGAATTGTTAAATCAACATACTGGAGCTTCCTAACAATCTCAGATTCAATCTAATATCAAGGGTTAAAGCCCCAAAATATAAGCTGGAAATAAAAATCATTTTGCAGATTAAAAGAGATACTACTAATATTCCTTTCGCTCATTCAGAAATGAAACTGAAATGCTGCCTATCTTATTTACATTTTAAAACAAATTAAACAATTTCACAATACAGGAAATATAGCTTTTTAATTGAAAGAAGAAACTTACAAACTCGAGGGACTGAAGAGCGTCGGCCATGGCGACATTGGTAAGGTTAGCTGGAATTTTGTTCTTCTTGCAAAGAGCTTGTAGTTCTCTCCTTGTAAAGCTGTGGAAATCCATCTCTCCCCTTGAAATGAAACTGGAACTCAATACTTGTGTGTGTGTGTGTGGGTGGGTGGGTGGGTGGGGGGGGGTTTACTGACGGCAGTAGGGATGAGAGTGATGAGAAAAAGGAGAGGTATATATATACATATATATTATTACTTGTGTAGGTGCAGAGAAGGAAGGAACCCTTGTGAATATGACCGTTGGAGCGTGCATTCAAAATTTTGAACCTTGGGCTGCGCCGAGAGAGACTTGTAAACCCTAAGCATGGGAATTGGGCTATAAGGTGCTGATCTTCAAATATTGTCCTCCTTTTTAAAAGTATTTACGAAAGGGAAAATACCATCCATGTCTATTCATGAGTAGCTTATTAAAATTGGTCAATTCATAAACTATTACTAATATTATCCAAATATTACAAATATTAGCTAATTAGCTATTTGTAGCAAAAAAAATGTCAAACTTTTGCTTTCTTTTGAGTGTGTATTATTAGAATAGATTGGACACATCTTAAGAAACTTGAATCTCAATTTTGAAATGATTTGGTGGAGTTTTGAAGTGGTTTGAATTGAAAATTCAAAATAGAAGATGAACATGAAAAAAATAGTGTATCATTATCACATATGTTTCATATTTGTTCTGATGTATATCACATGTATATCCATGTATACCTACGTGCTATATACATGCGTGATACCTGTGTTGCAGAAGAATTTTTTGAACTTGATTTTAACTACGAATTTTGATACCAAATCAGTCCAAATCACCTCCAATCTTCCTCAAATTTTGTATATTGACTTATCTATATGTTTTCAATGAATCTCAACCATACCCATTAAAAAATGTCACAACCCGAATTTTCCACCCTCGGGAGTCGTGATGGCGCCTACTCATGAAAGCTAGGCAAGCCGAGTGTTATAAAATTTATTACCCTTTTTGTCAAGCCTTTTCAATAGTTCAATATAATAAGTGATCAAACAGTGGAACAAATTAAATAACCAGAAATGCGGAAGACGAAAACTTAATAGTTTAACCAAACGTTGCTACATGAATCCGAAATACAACACTACCCAGAATTTGGTGTCACAAAGTTACGGACCATCTACGAATACTACAAATATGAATAAAATATACGAATCTGTCTCTGAATAAGTAAAAAAACTAGAAGGAAATGATAGAAAGAGATGCCAAGGCCTGCAGACGCCTACATGACTACCTCGGGTCGCCTGAATGGACTGAAGACAACACCTTCACTGCGTTCCGAAAGCTGCAGCACCGGGATCTGCACACAGTTCAGAGTGTAGTATCAGCACAACCGACACCCTGTGCTGGTAAGTGCCTAGCCTAACCTCAGCGAAGTAGTGACGAGGCTAGGACCAGACTACCAAATAAACCTATGCAGTTATATCATATACATCAAAAAAATAAAAGCAGATATTTACAGTTAAAGATGGGAGGGAAAGACATGCTACAGGGAGTATCAGATAACAACAAAATACCAAAGAGGAATGTAAAGAAACCAAATTTTAATTGCCAACAAGAATAAGGAAAACAAACACAGTATTCACAATCATTTCTTTCTTGTTGCAGGCGTGCAACCCGACCCCATTTCATATATCTCGTTGCAGGCGTGCAACCCGCTCCCATTTCATATATCTTGTTGCAGGCGTGCAACCTGCTCCCATTTCATATATCTTGTTGCAGGCGTGCAACCCGATCCCATTTCAAATATCACTGTGGCGGCATGCCACCCGCTCCCATTTTATATATTACCGTGGCGGCGTGCCACCCGCTCCCATTTACATTTCAACATCAATCTTAAAAGAATCCCGACAAGGGAACATGAGTATAACAACAACATCCCGGCAAGAGAGACAATATCATAAACAACAATGTCCCGGCAAGGGAGACAATATCATAAACAATAATATCCCGGCAAGGGATACAATATCATAAACAATAACATCCCGGCAAGGGAGACAATATCATAAACAAATACATCCCGGCAAGGGAACCAACAATTATAATCAACATATTAAGCATGAATAAATCTCAACGGAGTCACAATAATTACAATGCTAGACCCACGGGCATGCTTGACACCGACGTATAGATACTCGTCACCATGCCTATACATCGTACTCCACAATTAACACATAGCAATTAAGACACAACTCCTAATCCCTTAACCTAAGGTTAGACCAAACACTTACCTCGAACTTCTACGGCCAACTCAAGCCTCAAACACCGCTTTTCCTTTAGAATTCGCCTCCAAATTACTTGTATCTAGCCCAAATTAATTTAACAACATCAATAAATGCTAAAGAATTCATACCCAATGCTTAATTATAGGTTTTCTATCAGTTTTCCCAAAAAGTCAAAAATTGACCCCGGTCCCGTTTGGTCGAAACTCGAGGTTCGGACCAAAACCTGATCACCCATTCACCCACAAGCCCAAATATGCAATTAGTTTCGAAATCTGACCCCAAAAAGGGTCAAATTCCAATTATTCACAAAGCCCTAACTCTACCCAAATTCCTAATTTCTACAATAAAAACCTTAGATTTTTAGATGAAAATTGATGAAATGCAATGGGAAATCGAAAGAAAAAGGTTTAGAATCATATAATGCTTTGGGGAAGAACTTGTTCTTTGAAAATTGCCTCAATGCTCTCTAGTTTTGAAAATATGAAGTTATGGACTCAATCCCGATTTGCTACTATTTTTAATTCACTGGACAGGCCTTCTTCGCGTTCGCGAAGGATCAGGCCCAGTTGCCTTCGCGTTCGTGCTTAGTGGCTCACGTTCGCGGAGCTTTAGCGCCTCAAGCCATCGCGTTCGTGGGCCAGTGGCCGCGTTCGCGTAGAACAAAAATCCCTTTCCCCCTGTCCCGGCCAAAAGGCCTTCGCGTTTGCAATAGCAGGTCCGCGTTCGCGAAGGGTAGCACCCCCAAAGCTTCGCGTTCGCGTCCTGTTTCTCGCGTTCGCGTAGAAGAAATTGTCCTTCAGCCTGAGTTACCTTTCGTGTTTGTGAGAGTCCTTTCGCGAACGCGAAGAACAAAACTCCAGAATACCAGAAACTGAAAACCTGCAACTTTTCTAAGTGTAAAAACATCCCGAAACCTATACATAATTGACCCGAGCCCTCGGGGCTCCAAACCAAACATGCATACTAACTCAAAAACATCATATGAACTTACTCGTGCGAACAAATCACCAATTTAATATCTTTAACAACGAATTTAGTATCAAAATCAAAGAAAAATCTCAAGAACTCTTAAGTTTCAAATTTCACAACCGAGGGTCCGATTCACATCATTTCAAGTCCGTTTCTTACCAAATTTTACAGGCTTGATCTAAACACCATATAAGACCTGTTCTGGGCTCCGGAACCAAGATACGGGCCCGATACCATCAATTTCAAATACATTCAACTTTCCAAAAACTCTAAAAATTTCAGTTAAACAATTTTCTTCAAAATTCATTTCTCGGGCTTGGGACCTCGGAATTCAATTCTGGGCATACGCCCAAGTTCCATATTTTCCTACGGACCCTACGAGACTGTCGAATCATGGGTCCGGGTTCGTTTACCCAAAATGTTGACCGAAATCAGTTCAAATTCATTTTAAAAGCAAAATTTACCATTTTTCACAAATTTTCACATAATGGCTTTTTGGATACATGCCCGGACTGAGCACACAAATCGAGGTAAGACAAAAAGGAGGTTTTAAGGCCTTGGGACATAGAATTGACTTGTAAAACCTTTTGGGTCATCACATTCTCTATCTCTAAAACAACCGTTCGTCCTCGAACGGACATAAGAAGGAAGTACCTGAGTCAGAGAAAAGATGGGGATAACGGCTCCGCATATCAGACTCATACTCCTAGGTCGCTGCCTCAATAGGTTGACCTCTCCACTGAACACGAACAGAAGGGAAATTCTTTGATCTCAACTGACGATCCTGCCGGTCTAGAATAGCTACCGGCTCCTCCTCATAGGACAAGTCCTTGTCCAACTGGACAGTGCTGAAATCTAACACGTGGGGTGGATCGCCGTGATACTTCTGAAGCATAGACACATGAAACACTGGATGCACGGCCGATAAGCTTGGCGGCAACGCAAGTCTGTAAGCCACTTCTCCTACTCGATCAAGAATCTCAAAAGGACCAATGAACCTAGGGCTAAGCTTGCCCCTCTTCCCAAATCTCATCACTCCCTTCATAGGCGACACCCGAAGCAACACCCGCTCGCCAACCATGAATGCCACATCACGAACCTTACGGTCGGCATAAATATTTTGCCTGGACTGAGCTGTACGAAGCCTATCCTGAATGATCCTGACCTTGTCCAAGGCATCCTGAACTAGATCCGTACCCAACAACCAAGTCTCTCCCGGCTCAAACCATCCAACTGGCGACCGCCGCCGCCTAACATATAAAGCCTCATAAGGAGCCATCTGGATGCTTGACTGGTAGCTGTTATTGTAGGCAAACTCTGCTAAAGGCAAGAACTGATCCCACGAGCCTCCAAAGTCAATAACACAAGCTCGGAGCATATCCTCCAAAATCTGAATAGTGCGCTCAGACTGCCCGTCCATTTGAGGATGAAATACTGTGCTCAAATCGACCCGTGTGCCCAACTCACACTAAACTACTCTCCAGAAATGTGAGGTAAACTGCGTACCTCGGTCCAAAATGATAGACACGAGCACACCATGAAGATGAACAATCTCCTGGATATAGATCTTAGCTAACCTCTCGGAAGAATAGGAGACTGCCACAGGAATGAAATGTGCTGACTTGGTCAGCCTATCAACAATAACCCACACTGCATCAAACTTCCTTTGAATCTATGGGAGTCCAACAATAAAGTCCATAGTGATACGCTCCCACTTCCACTCAGGAATCTCAATCTTCTGGAACAAACCACCAGGTCTACGATGCTTGTACTTTACTTGCTGACAATTCAAACACTGAGCCACATATGCAACAATATCCTTCTTCATCCTTCTCCACCAATAATGCTATCACAAATCCTGATACATCTTAGAGGCGCCCAGATGAATAGAGTACTGGGAACTATGGGCCTCCTCTAAAATCAACTCTTGGAGTCCATCCACATAAGCACACAAACT
Organism: Nicotiana sylvestris; assembly: GCF_000393655.2. Lineage (NCBI taxonomy): Eukaryota > Viridiplantae > Streptophyta > Magnoliopsida > Solanales > Solanaceae > Nicotiana > Nicotiana sylvestris. Next base: position 77,685,208 of record NC_091062.1, read on the forward strand.
CGACCCTACAACCTTAAAACTCCATCATCTCCTAGTGTAACCTGCTTGGCACTACCGTGCTGCACCGTGTCCCTAAGGATACACAAATGAGGATCATCATACTGCCAATCTCGGATAAGCTCCAATAAAGAAGAACGAGCGACTGTGCAAGCTAACACATGGCTGGGCTCCGAAACATCCAACCTCACAAACTGATTGGCCAAAGCCTGAACATCCAAAGCAAGCGATCTCTCACCGACCGGAATATACGCAAGACTGCCCATACTGGCTGACTTCCTACTCAATGCATCGGCCATCACATTGGCCTTTCTCGGATGATATAAGATGATGACATCATAGTCTTTCAATAGCTCCAACCACCTTCTCTGCCTCAAATTTAACTCCTGCTTAAACAAATACTGCAAACTCTTGTGATCCGTGAACACCTCACATGACACTCCATACAGATAATGCCTCCAAATCTTCAACGCGTGAACAATGGCTGCTAACTCCAAATCATAAACCGAATAGTTCTTCTCATGAATCTTCAACTGACACGAAGCATAAGCAATGACCTTGCCATCCTACATCAACACCGCACCAAGTCCAATACGAGATGCATCACAATAAACTATATATGGCCCTGAACCTGTGGGTAAAACCAACACCGGCACCGTAGTCAAAGTTGTCTTGAGCTTCTAAAAGCTCGCCTCACACTCGTCCGACCACCTGAACTGGGCACCCTTCTGGGTCAACCTTGTCATCGGGGCTGCAATAGATGAAAACCCCTCTACAAACTGACGGTAATAGCCTGCCAAACCCAAAAAACTCTGGATCTCTATAGCTGATGCAGGTCTAGGCCAGTTCTTGACTACCTCTATCTTCTTCGGATCTACCTGAATACCCTTTGCTGATACAGCATGACCCAAGAATGCAATCGAACTCAACCAGAACTCACACTTCGCAAACTTAGCATACACCCGACTATCTCTCAAAGTCTGAAGAACCACTCTCAGATGCTTCTCATGCTCCTCCCGACTGCGGGAATAGATCAAAATATAATCAATGAAGACTATCACGAACGAATCCAGGTAAGGCTTGAACACTCAGTTCATCAAATCCATAAAAGCTGCTCGGGCATTGGTCAACCCGAACGACATCACCAAGAACTCATAATGCCCGTACTGAGTGCGAAAAGCTGTCTTTGGGATATCGGATGCCCTAATCCTCAACTAATGGTATCCATATCTCAAGTCAATCTTCGAAAATAACTTGGCACCCTGAAGCTAATCAAACAAATCATCAATCCTCGACAATGGATACTTATTCTTGATTGTAACCTTGTTCAACTACCGGTAATCTATACACATCCTCATCGATCCGTCCTTCTTCTTAACAAACAACACCAACACACCCCAAGGCGAGACACTAGGTCTAATAAAGCCCTTATCAAGCAAGTCTTGCAACTACTCCTTCAACTCTCTCAACTCCGGCGGGGCCATACGATACGGCGAAATAGAAATGGGCTGAGTGCCCAGAGCCAAATCAATGCAGAAGTCAATATCCCTGTCGGGTGGCATACCCGACATATCTGAAGGAAATACCTCAGGAAACTCACAAACTACAGGCACATAATCCATAGAAGGAACCTCAGCATTAGAATCACGAACATATGCCAAATAAGCCAAACACCCTTTCTTGACCATATGCCGAGCCTTCATATACGAGATAACCCTACGGGTAGAATGACAAAGAAGTCCCTCTCCACTATAAACGAGGTAAACCCGGCAAGGCTAAGGTCACAGTCTTGACATGACATACAAGATAGCATGGTAAGGTGATAACCAGTCCATCCCCAATATGACATCAAAATCAACCATGTCCAACAGTAACAAATCTACTCGAGTCTTAAGACCCCCAATCACAACAATACATGAACGATGGACAAGATCTACCACAAAAGAATCACCCACCGGTGTAGACACATATACACGAGCACTCAAAGAATCACTAGGCATGACCAGATACAGTGCAAAATAAGATGATGCATATGAGTATATAGACCCTGGATCAAATAGAACTGAAGTATCTCTACTACAAACCAGAATAGTACCTGTGATAACTATATCAAAAGCCTCAACCTCAGGCCTGGCTGGAAGAGCATAACATCGAGGCTGGGCCCCACCACTCTGAACTACATCTCTGGAACGGCCTCCTGCTGGCAGGCCTCCACCTCTAGCGGCCTGAGCTCCACCTCTAATACCTCTACCTCCACCTCTAGCACCCCTACCTCAACCTCTAGCTGGTTGAGTGGGCGGTGGAACACTCGGTGCCTGAACCATGGCACGAGAACCCTGGTGCTGAGAACTATTCAGTGCTCGAGGGAAAAATCTAGAAATATGCCTCATGTCGTTACAAGTAAAACAAGCCCTCGGCTGCTGGTGCTGCTGACCCTGAAAACTCTGAAGCGGAGGTGCACTGATAGGAGCTGGCGAAGCACTATAGGACTGCTGATCAGAATACTGCATGTGAGAACCACAACCACCTGGGGCACTGTGAGAAGCCTGAAGTGTTGAGTGAAACGGCCTGGGAGGATGGCCTCTACTAAAAGAATCCCTACCTCCAGACGAGGCACCACTGAACCTACCAGAATGATGAGGTCTCTTGGTTGACCCCTGACCACCCCCATGTGATAGAACCATCTCAACTCTCCTGGCCACATTGGCTACCTCTTGAAAAGAAATCTCACTCCCCGTCTCCTTAGCCATAATAGGCTGAATGAGTCCCTCAATGAACCTCCTCCTCCACTCTCTCTCTCAGTCGGAAGTATAAGAAGAGCATGACAGGCCAAGTCAATAAATCTGGTCTCATACTGAGTAACAGTCATAGAACCCTGCTAGAGACGCTCAAACTACGTCTGATAGTTCTCCCTCTAAGTGATAGGAAGAAACTTCTCCAGAAATAGCTGAGAAAACTGATCCCAAGTCAAAGTTGGTGACCCAACTGGTCTAGCCAAACAAAAATCTCTCCATCAAGTCTTGGCGGATCCAGATAAGCAAAAAGCAGCAAAGTCGACCCCATTGGTCTCCACTGTCCCCATGTTCCTGATAACCTCATGACAACTATCTAAATATGTTACACCCCATATTTTCGTACATAAAAATACGCCATAAATAAATTAATGAGAGCCCGGAAATGAGATGTCACGTCCCGCAGTACTACATTATGACGATGTTGCACCTTGTAGTGTTGTACGTTGAATTTGTCATAAGGTAATTGACATCAGTACAAGGAAAAGATTATTTGGAGATTATAAGGATTATGCTATTTCAAACAAGTAATAAATAAATTCGTAAAGGTGAGAGGGTAAACAAGTCAAAGAAAACGAATTTTCGACCAAGTTTGGCATTTGGGATAAAATACGGGTCGAGCGGTATTTCTAGCGATAATACCCGATAATTATTAACTAGTACTATGTAAGGTACCATATGACCACTATAGTGTAATATATAAAGTATATATGATGTATTTTAAAAATAAATAGAATTTTAAGTAATTTGTGGAAATTTTTAAATTATGCGGATAATTGATTAATTACCGGGTAACAGAACATTATCCGATTAACTAATAAGTGGATAAATAATTAATAAACTAATCTCCCACACGTGGCAAGAAGCCACAAAGCCTAGAAAGTGACTAAGTAGTCACAATTCTAGTTGGCTACTTAATAATAACTCAAAGTCTTAGAAAGACTTATACAAAACTTATCCAAATCTGTATTCAAGATTCATTTTTATTGTCTTTAGCCTAATTTAAGGCCTTTGACTTCATTAACGTTACTTTGGCTTGAAGCCGAATCAATTGTTCGTCCAAACTCTTATCTTTAGCCAAAAAATTTCAATCGAAATTTCCAAAAGCAACCAATTTCGTTTCTGAAACTTTCAAGCAGAATTTCAGTCCAAATATTCAAGCATAGGTTTTGTTCATACTTCCCAGAAGCAAAAAGCTTCAATTCGTTCAAATAAGTCAAGGAACAGGTATGTTAAGGCTATCCCTTCTTTCTTTGGCATGATCCATACGATATGAACGAAACGTGCAAATGCACAAATTCTATAAGTGACTCTACTCATAGAAGTAATAGAAATATCTATGTTCTTTAATTTTCATGTGTCATAATATTTTATCATCTGTTCATGGGTCTCAGAAAAATACGAAAGTTGAAAAGATGTTACTTTATGATATTGCTCAAGAGGCAAAATGGTCTTATGATATTCTGAATGATTTTATTGACGTACTTTTCATGCACTGCATTCATGTGCATTGACCCATGACCAGATGGCGTTATATATGCGTATATAAGTAAGTATATGTATATGGGATATGGGAAAAGGTTACGGCGTTATATACGCACCACCACCTGATCAGCTGGTATATGATGATGATGTTGCCCACAGTGGCTGAAATATGATTCAAACGGCGTTATATACACATATATGGGTATGTATTCAAATGGCGTTATATACGCATATATATGTATGTATTCAAACGGCGTTATATACGCGTATATATGTATGTATATATATGTATATGGGATATGGGAATGGTTATGGCGTTATATACGCACCACCACCTGATCAGCTGGTATACGATTATGACTTTGCCCACAGTGGCCGATATGATATGATGGGATGCCCTCAGAAGGCTGATGATGTTATGAAACATATACCTATGCACGATATGACATTCATACGCATATGCATGACGCTGAAAGTAATTTATGATTTACAAAGTTATTCAGACTTACGGGTTGAGTCATGTACTCCATATGTCTTTCATGTCTCCTATGTATTTATTTATGTGCCTTACATACTCAGTACATTATTCGTACTGACGTCCCTTTTTCCTGGGGACGCTGCATTTCATGCCCGTAGGTCCTGATAGACAGGTCGAGAGCCCTCCAAGTAGGCTATCAGCTCAGCAAAAGATGGTGGTGCACTCCATTTGCTTCGGAGTTGCGTATTTGGTTAGTATGATTTAGACGTCTATTGTTTGGTATGGCGGAACTCTGTCCCGACCTTTGTGACACTTATGTACTCTTAGAGGCTTGTAGACATATGTCGTGTACGTGAAAGATTGTACGGCCCTGTCGGCCTATGTTTGAGTTTATAAATGATTATGTTAGCCTATTAGGCCCATATGTTACATATATATAATGATGTAATAAGAAGGGTACGTTACGTTGGTACTCGGTCAAGTAAGGTACTGGGTGCCTGATACCAGTGGCTTTGATACCACCTTTGTCATGACCCAAACCGATGGGCCGCGACGGGCACCCAGTACCTTACTTGACCGAGTACCAACGTAATGTACCTTTCTTATTACATCATTATATACATGTAACATATGGGCCTAATAGGCTAACATAATCATTTATAAACTCAAACATAGGCCGACAGGGCCGTACAATCTTTCACGTACTCGACATATGTCTACAAGCCTCTAAGAGTACATAAGTGTCACAAAGGTCGGGACAGAGTCCCTCCATACCAAACAATAGACGTCTAAATCATACTAACCAAATACGCAACTCCGAAGCAAATGGAGCGCACCACCATCTTTCGCTGAGCTGATAGCCTACTTGGAAGGCTCTCGACCTGTGTATCAGGACCTGCGGGCATGAAACGCAACGTCCCCAGGCAAAAGGGACGTCAGTACGAATAATGTACTGAGTATGTAAGGCACATAAATAAATACATAGGAGACATGGAAGACATATAGAGTACATGACTCAACCCGTAAGTATGAATAACTTTGTAAATCATAAATTACTTTCAGCATCATGCATATACGTATGAATGTCATATCATGTATAGGTATATGTTTCATAACATCATCAGCCTCAGAGGGCATCCCATCATATCATATCGACCACTGTGGGCAAAGTCATAATCGTATACCAGCTGATCAGGTGGTGGTGCGTATATAACGCCATAACCATTCCCATATCCCATATACATATATATATACATACATATATACGCGTATATAATGCCGTTTGAATACATACATATATATATATGCGTATATAACGCCATTTGAATACATACCCATATATGCGTATATAACGCCGTTTGAATCATATTTCAGCCACTGTGGGCAACATCATCATCATATACCAGCTGATCAAGTGGTGGTGCGTATATAACGCCGTAACCTTTTCCCATATCCCATATACATATACTTACTTATATACGCGTATATAACGCCATCTGGTCATGGGTCAATGCACATGAATGCAATGCATGAAATGTACGTCAATAAAATCATTCAGAATGTCATAACACCATTTTGCCTCTTGAGCAATATCATAAAGTAACATCTTTTCAACTTTCGTATTTTTCTGAGACCCATGAACAGATGATAAAATATTATAACACATGGAAATTAAAGAACATAGATATTTCTATTACTTATATGAGTAGAGTCACTTATAGAATTTGTGCATTTGCACGTTTCGTTCATATCGTATGAATCATGCCAAAGAAAGAAGGGATAGCCTTAACATACCTGTTCCTTGACTTATTTGAACGACTTGAAGCTTTTTGCTTCTGCGAAGTATGAACAAAACCTATGCTTGAATATTTGGACTGAAATTCTGCTTGAAAGTTTCAGAAACGAAATTGGTTGCTTTTGGAAATTTCGATTGTAATTTTTTGGCTAAAGATAAGAGTTTGGACGAACAATTGATTCGGCTTCAAGCCAAAGTAATGTTAATGAAGTCAAAGGCCTTAAATTAGGCTAAAGACAATAAAAATGAATCTTGAATACAGATTTGGATAAGTTTTGTATAATTCTTTCTAAGACTTTGAGTTATTATTAAGTAGCCAACTAGAATTGTGACTACTTAGTCACTTTCTAGGCTTTGTGGCTTCTTTCCACGTGTGGGAGATTAGTTTATTAATTATTTATCCACTTATTAGTTAATCGGGTAATGTTTTGTTACCCGGTAATTAATCAATTACCCGCATAATTTAAAAATTTCCACAAATTACTTAAAATTCTATTTATTTTTAAAATACATCATATATACTTTATATATTACACTACCGTGGTCATATGGTACCTTACATAGTACTAATTTATAATTATTGGGTATTATCGCTAGAAATACCGCTCGACCCGTATTTTATCCCAAATGCCAAACTTGGTCGAAAATTCGTTTTCTTTGACTTGTTTACACTCTCACCTTTACGAATTTATTTATTACTTGTTTGAAATAGCATAATCCTTATAATCTCCAAATAATCTTTTCCTTGGACTGATGTCAATTACCTTATGACAAATTCAACGTACAACACTACAAGGTGCAACATCGTCATAATGTAGTACTGCGGGACGTGATATCTCATTTCCAGGCTCTCATTAATTTATTTATGGCGTATTTTTATGTACGAAAATATGGGGTGTAACATCATTCCCCCCTTTAGAACATTCGTCCTCGAATGTTGACTGATGCGCTTATTGTTTTCGTAACTTATAGCTTTTGTGAATACCTTAATACTCTTCTTTCCATTTAGGCAGTTGCTCTGTGAATAAATCTAAAGTCTAGGGTATTCCCCCCTTTAGTCTTTTTGCTCATATCATGACCTGTGGTCGGAATTCATCCAATCTTGTAACTGTTGCTACCTTTTGTTATGCAGCATGTACGACTTCTTCCTACTATGTGCGCCCATGGGACTCTTTCCTTTAGCTTTTAGCCAATTGCCTTTCCTTACATACAGAAATTGACAAGATGTCCCTTTGGGTATCTATAGGTGTACTGTAGTTCTTTGCTCGGTACTTTGTTGAACTTACGAATATTGCTATATTTTGTTTCATAGACCTAGTTATCTATCTGTATGACTTTACTACATCTAGATTGGTCATTCTATCAAACTCCAGGTTACTTTCGTTGTTTATCCTATAAGTATAAATTTAAGTCCTTTAATGGTTCTTCGCCACTATTTATCTTAAGAGTGACAGCCTAATCTCATCTCATACTTTGTGACTTCTGTCCATCCATTGTCGATTCGCCTTAATGTCGATGTATCATCTATCAGTGATAACTTGATCTCTTATGTAACACTGCCGCTAGGGCTCACGTCTCATCGTGGAACATTTGAAGTGATTGTCTTGATCCACCTAGGGGCGATACGATACTATACTTCCATAATCGTAGTTCATAGCATCCCAGTGTGATTTACCTTATGTGGGTATTTCAATCCTGTACAATTCATGAAATCATTATTCAATTGAAGGCCCAAACGTCATCCTTCCTCTATCCCAATTACACCTGCATTCTATTATCAGAGTAGCATTCCATCTCTTCTAAATGCCATTAGACTCATTTGAGTTCCTCTAGGCTATACTGAGCTTTGTATAACTTAGAGAAACATCAGCTCTTCTTGTTTTCGTGGGTTTAATCTCGTGGACTTATCCATTCTCTTCACCTTCTCACTTGCCCTTTCTTATCCTTACTCTAGTCTTCCTAAAACCTTGTTGCTTTACCATATTTTAGCTTGCGACTTACACATATCTATTTGTATTACTCTCAACCTTCCTTCAACTTGCTTGTATCATAGGTTCCCTTGTATTATTCTGGAACATCATCTGAGACATCACACCATCTCTAACTCTCCTTTATTCTCTTAACTAGGCTTCTCAGTACCTAGAAATCATAGGCTGGAAGATATACCACTGAAGACGCTACTATCATTCCTATATACTGAATCCCAATGCTTCTAATCTTCTACCTGAAGTATGGACCACTCTCATCCTTCTATACTTGAGTATTTAGTACATTGTGTACCTTTACCTTACTTACTTTAAAGTATCACCTTACATTCTTCTATATTTCTTTCATAACCTCCCTCCTACATAGGTATAAATCACATTCACCATTTGAAACTCTATTATAATACTTGCACCTCTGATTTTTAAGGGAGATCCTGCAATGTTCTTGATCACGATGTTTCTATTTTTCTGGGTCCAATAATCAAACTCCTGATTTGCTTGGGTGATGTAACTCTTTAGTTTCCTCCTTATTCTGATCGACCTTAATGTCGGCTTGAGCTATCTTCTGATCTGTGGTTCATGGTCTTATTTATTCTGTTTAGCCTTTAATGGGCGCTGATGTATGTGCATGATACGATCCTTTAACAATTTAATCCTTCGTTTATGACCTGGGCTGAATTCTTTCTTTTAACGTATACTAGAATCTTCTACGACTGTATATGCTATATATATATATAAAACTCCAAACCTTTATGTTAGTTCTTAATGCAACCAATTCTGGACCATTGATCAAATAACTCTTTTGTTCCATCTTAGCTTTCTTTCAACGTAAGCTATTACTTTTCCTGGTCTTTCTACCCCCTCGTTCCGTCCATACTTAGCTTATCTTAGTGCCCATATATATTAAAATTCCATACAAATCATATGATTCTGAATATCACTTCTGATTTTACTCCATGTTCATTAGCCACTGTAGGTGCCACTTTCCTTTGGAATGCTTACAATGTTGTCGCGAGATTGTTGTTACACAACCATTTCCTCTTTAGATCGTTGTGCTTAAGTTGAAACCTTCTTCCTTATTTCCTTAGCTAGTCTTTCGTTGTAGTACTTAGGGAGAACCCTTGACTCTCGTAAAGCTGCAAGTTTACTTCATCGTATACCCTTTAAAATTTTTTTATATCCTTCCTCACCTACGATTATTCGTAGTTACTTATCTCATGCCCTTGTGCTTGTAGGGTTGCTTCTGAACTTATATTTTGATTGTCTTCCCAGTGGCACTTTTTTTTATTTCCATAACATTCATACCATACCTTTAACTACCCCAACTCTTGTTTGAATATATCTCAAATATTATAATAATATTCTTCGAGGCTGAACTTTCCACGTTGGGTTCTACTATGTTTATCTCACACGATCTGATGACTCATCTGTAACCTCCTGTTTAGCCATAACTGGGATCTTCCTGACCAATTACTAACTACTCGTTGGCCCATTGTCATATCAATCTTCCTCGTAATCATTCTTGGATTATCTTCTTTGTCTTAACTTACATCTCGCACTGGTTTCTTATTTATTAATAACGGCTCGGGTAGGAACCTTTACTTCCCCTCCTTAACGTCGTGCTTGCACAATATTCTTGAATTGTAGTGTATCTGTAAGATTTGGATAAGTGTCATCTTATTCCTCTTTCATTTATCGCATTCTTCCTTTACCATTCCATAGTCACTAGAACTACTTAATTCTGACTTAATGTCATATCACTCCATATTCCCCCCTTTAGGGGTGTACTAAAAGCTTAATCCATGAGGATCTACCTATAGATGTTTTTCCTCTTCATTTTTGGCGTCGTTTCTTAACATCAATGATCCTTACTCGCCTTGCGGCAATTCTCCTGTACCAAGGATGACAAATTCCCTTACTCAGGAGGGTGACACTTAATGTAACTGGTACATACAATCCCTTAAACTTAACTTTGCTCACATTGCTTGCTCTAAGGAAGCGTCTCCCTGAATGACCATCCTCTTAATTCATTATGACTTTTCTTTTGTGGTCTATTCTATTGCCGCCAGAACGAAATCTGAAATTCCCATGATGCCGAGTACTTTCCAATCATTCAGTCCCTAATTCATATTTAGTTTGTCTTGTTTACCAACCCATACTGATTTCTGTTACTCTAGGGATTAACTCTCCCCTCTGGTAGTCGCGTTGGAGTCACGAACTTATTTCTCAAAATGAGGATATAACCTTCTAGCCTATACTCTTTTGTTGTCTTAAGGCCCATCACCTTTTGTCTCTTTCTTCATTTGACTATAGGTTTTGTAACATTCTACCGTTTTCATCCATGTATCATACCTTATTCATAATGCTTCCTTATCTCCCTTCTCATTACTCTGCTAATATTTATGCATATCCTTTTTCTTGTGAAAACTTCAATACAACATTCTTTCGCTTTTAGCTTTCCTTTGCTCCATCCAGTGGCTCTTCAAATTGCTTAACGTTCTCACTTTACTAGGGCCACGAGCCACACTAAGATAATATTTATCCCTTCAAGTCTTATAGTGCATGTCTTTGTAGTACTCATATCTAGCTGTACTATTTTAGGGTTACTATATACCTAGCCGGATCCTGATAACTCGTCCTTTTCTTAAACTATGTCTGTTAGCCCCCATAGGGCATAACTGAGATGGGTACGACCAATTGTATATACTTCTGTTACTATTGAATATAACTCAAAAAGCTTATGTTCCTCTGCCTTAATTATAAATGCTGTTAACCTTCATTAACTGGGTACCTCGTACCATTGTCACTTTGCTCCTTTTACTTGCTGAAACTTGTACATATCTTCTTAATCTCTTATTGTCTTTTACCATAAAGATGGATAGACATTATTGCCTTAAGGCTTCTTATCAGGAAGCTTGTACCTTTTAGTACTGTACACCCATGATCTGCTAAAGACCTCACATTTACTTATCATAGGCATCATACAAAAATCCAATTCCTCTGACTCAGCTTTTTCACAACAATCTCTCTTTCCAACCTTCTTTCAGAAAGTAAGCATCGTCTTATTACAAATAAAATAGAATTTCAGAACTTGGATTCTTATAAGTGAGCTCTACCACACGATCTAGAGTAAGAAGAAAGAGTGACAATCCTAAATGCCCTGTAGCCTCCTGCTTATAAGTGTGGTGCATGACACACCCAGAAACAAGACTCTACTAGACACGACTTGTAGACTCCCTAGGACAGAACGACTCTGATACCATTTTTGTCACGACCCAAACCGATGGGCCGCGACGGGCACCCAGTACCTTACTTAACCGAGTACCAACGTAATATACCTTTCTTATTACATCATTATATACATGTAACATATGGGCTTAATAGGCTAACATAATCATTTATAAACTCAAACATAGGCCGACAGGGACGTACAATCTTTCACGTACACGACATATGTCTACAAGCCTCTAAGAGTACATAAGTTTCACAAAGGTCGGGACAGAGTTCCGTCATACCAAACAATAGACGTCTAAATCATACTAACCAAATACGCAACTCCGAAGCAAATGGAGCGCACCACCATCTTTCGCTGAGCTGATAGCCTACTTGGAGGGCTCTCAACCTATCTATCAGGACCTGCGAGCATGAAACGCAGCGTCCCCAGGCAAAAGGGACGTCAGTACGAATAATGTACTGAGTATGTAAGGCACATAAATAAATACATAGGAGACATGGAAGACATATGGAGTACATGACTCAACTCGTAAGTCTGAATAACTTTGTAAATCATAAATTACTTTCAGCGTCATGCATATACGTATGAATGTCATATCATGCATAGGTATATGTTTCATAACATCATCAGCCTCTGAGGGCATCCCATCATATCATATCAACCACTGTGGGCAAAGTCATAATCGTATACCAGCTGATCAGGTGGTGGTGCGTATATAACGCCATAACCATTCCCATATCCCATATACATATATATACATACATATATACGTGTATATAACGCCGTTTGAATACATACATATATATGCGTATATAACGCCATTTGAATACATACCTATATATGCGTATATAACGCCGTTTGAATCATATTTCAGCCATTGTGGGCAACATCATCATCATATACCAGCTGATCAGGTGGTGGTGCGTATATAACGCCGTAACCTTTTCCCATATCCCATATACATATACTTACTTATATACGCGTATATAACGCCATCTGGTCATGGGTCAATGCACATGAATGCAATGCATGAAAAGTACGTCAATAAAATCATTCAGAATGTCATAAGACCATTTTGCCTCTTGAGCAATATTATAAAGTAACATCTTTTCAACTTTCGTATTTTTCTGAGACCCATGAACAGATGATAAAATATTATAACACATGGAAATTAAAGAACATAGATATTTCTATTACTTATATGAGTAGAGTCACTTATAGAATTTGTGCATTTGCACGTTTCGTTCATATCGTATGGATCATGCCAAAGAAAGAAGGGATAGCCTTAACATACCTGTTCCTTGACTTATTTGAACGACTTGAAGCTTTTTGCTTCTGCGAAGTATGAACAAAACCTATGCTTGAATATTTGGACTGAAATTCTGCTTGAAAGTTTCAGAAACGAAATTGGTTGCTTTTGGAAATTTCGATTGTAATTTTTTGGCTAAAGATAAGAGTTTGGACGAACAATTGATTCGGCTTCAAGCCAAAGTAACGTTAATGAAGTCAAAGGCCTTAAATTAGGCTAAAGACAATAAAAATGAATCTTGAATACAGATTTGGATAAGTTTTGTAAAAGTCTTTCTAAGACTTTGAGTTATTATTAAGTAGCCAACTAGAATTGTGACTACTTAGTCACTTTTTAGGCTTTGTGGCTTCTTGCCATGTGTGGGAGATTAGTTTATTAATTATTTATCCACTTATTAGTTAATCGGGTAATGTTCTGTTACCCGGTAATTAATCAATTACCCGCATAATTTAAAAATTTCCACAAATTACTTAAAATTCTATTTATTTTTAAAATACATCATATATACTTTATATATTACACTACCGTGGTCATATGGTACCTTATATAGTACTAGTTTATAATTATCGGGTATTATCGCTAGAAATACCGCTCGACCCGTATTTTATCCCAAATGCCAAACTTGGTCGAAAATTCGTTTTCTTTGACTTGTTTACCCTCTCACCTTTACGAATTTATTTATTACTTGTTTGAAATAGCATAATCCTTATAATCTTCAAATAATCTTTTCCTTGGACTGATGTCAATTACCTTATGACAAATTCAACGTACAACACTACAAGGTGCAACATCGTCATAATGTAGTACTGCGGGATGTGACATCTCATTTCCGGGCTCTCATTAATTTATTTATGGCGTATTTTTATGTATGAAAATATGGGGTGTAATAAAATAATCCTGGGGATTCTCAGAAGATGCACCGCTGAAAGTGGTAGTGAAGTGCTTGGTGAACCTTTCAAATATCCACAAGGCATCAGCAGACATAGCTGCTCCATCACTAGTCTGAGCTGCCACTCGACTGAAGAAGTAGTACGTGGTTTTGCCATCCGTGAAAGAAAAAGAGTAGAGGGTTCAATTTAGCAGTGAGAGAACAAAATCGCACAATAGAGAAGAATAGATGTGAAGTTTTTCCAACTCTGTAGCCTCTGGGGGATAAATACAAACGTCTCCGTACCGATCCCTTAGACTCTACTAATCTTGTCCGTGAATTGTGAGACCTAAGTAACCTAGAGCTCTGATATCAACTTATCACGACCCGGTTTCCCACCCCCGGGAGTCGTGATGGCGCCTACTCATGAAAGCTAGGCAAGCTGAGTGTTATAAAATTTATTACCCTTTTTGTTAAGCCTTTTCAATAGTTCAATATAATAAGTGATCAAATAGCGGAACAAATTATATAACCAGAAATATGGAAGACGAAAACTTAATAGTTTAACCAAACGTTGCTACATGAATCTAAAATACAACACTACCCAGAATTTGGTGTCACAAAGTCACGGACCATCTACGAATACTACAAATAAAGTCTGAATAAAATATATGAATCTATCTCTGAATAAGTAAAAAAAAATAGAAGGAAATGATAGAAGGAGACGCTAAGGCCTGAAGATGCCTGCAGGACTACCTCGAGTCGCCTGAATGGACTGAAGACAGTACCCTCACTACAGTCCGAAAGCTGTAGCACCTGTTGATACCCTATTTTTCCCTATATATTTTATATACAAAATACTTTCAAAATAGCATATACATGCATAAATAAGCATGCCCAAGAGTTCTGATATTTTTCCTATTTTTTTTTTAAGATTTTTAAAATCAATTTATTGTCTATTTTAGTAGTACAAAATCCATAATTATTCCCAAAATCATCAATTTGGTGAATGATTTATTTTATTCCCATATTTATACCAAAATATAGTTAAGATAATATTTGTATATTTTTACAAATTTATTTGGTATTTAAAAGACTAAATTGCATATAATTGCAATTATAACCTACTTTAAGATTAATAGCATTTTTTATTATAAAATTGGTCCTAGTATTTTTTAATTGATATTTACATATTGGCTCAGTACTTTTAATTTGCTTTTAAAATTATTTTTACTATTTTTTATAAAATAAAAGGGAAAAACTGACTATTTAACATTTAGCCTCATTTCATTTCAATTACAGCCTATTTACATTTCAATTTTAGCCCTCAAATTAACCCAATCCTAACCCCCAGCTGGACCGACCCAATTTCATCTTTTACTCGACCCATGACCCAATTAAAAAAACCCGCCCAGATTCCCTTTTGATCAAGGTTATTGATCATTTTGATCAACGGCCCTAATTCCCCCTTTCCTTTTTAATTTCCCAAATACCCCTAACCCTAATCACTTTCACCTAACTAGCCGCCTTTGAATCCCTTCGTCTCTCAAACTCTCTCGAATGTTCTTCGGAACCCTAGTCAACTTC
Organism: Nicotiana sylvestris; assembly: GCF_000393655.2. Taxonomy (NCBI): domain Eukaryota; kingdom Viridiplantae; phylum Streptophyta; class Magnoliopsida; order Solanales; family Solanaceae; genus Nicotiana; species Nicotiana sylvestris. The sequence goes on from NC_091062.1 coordinate 77,700,739, forward strand.
CACTCTTTTCAACCGTTACTTCACCGGAATCCATGGCTTCTCAGGCCATGAATGGCCTGTACCCACCCTATCTTACCATTAAACCTAAGCCGTTCGATGATTTGAAGCCCGACCCTGATGGTTCTCTTTAGATCCTGCTTAGATCTGTAGATCTATGGCTTCTTTGGCCATGCTCCGGCATATTCAAGCACTAGAAGCCTTTTCTGACCTCATCCGACTCAAGATCGGACCTTCTTCCAAGCCTTTCTCATTTCTAGGGTTCCTCTGAAACCCTATCTATTCGAGGTTTTTCTCGGGTTGTTTTCTTAAATCCATGCTATATCTGTGTTCTACTGGAGTTTTAAAACGTTTTCCCCAATCTTCTCTTTCAAAATTTGTTTCTCTTCGATTTAGGGTTTCTGAAAAAGTTTCAAAATGTTTTCTGACTCTTCTTCTTCTTTTCTTTGTGTGTATCTGCCTATGTTATGTTCTTATGTTTTCTTTTTATGCCTCGCATGATCCTCCCCTGTGTTCTTATGTTTGCTTTATTATTCATATTCTTCTACTGTACTCCGTTCTTTCTTCTACTGGTTTCTATATCATGCTTTCACACGTTTATCTTATGTGTTTATTTAACCCTGTATCCCTTTACTGTATTTTTTACTAAGCTCTTAGTTCTTATTTGCCTTCTTCTGGATTTTGTTTGAGCTCTTTGATTGTTCTCTTAAGTGCTATGCTGCCTCTTTTCTCTTCTGAACCTGTTTAAGTTCCAAGTTTTTCTTAAAACATGTTCTTTATGCTTCAAATCAGTTTCTTCACTATGTTTGCCTCGAACTTGTTATTGTATTTGCTTATTTTTCTCATAAGTCTCCGAAAGAGATTCCTGAGCATGTTTCAATTACTTGCCTCCTCCTCTTTGTACCTTACTCGAGTTGGAAACCCTAGGATTTGAGGTTTTTTGGGAGAGTTCTGATCTGGTGTTCGGACTAGGGTTCTACTTTGGAACTCTGGGCTTTCTTAGACTCGTTTCGAGTCTATGTACTGAACTTGAATTTCTTTGTTTATGACTTTGAACTTTTCTACACTAGATCTTTCTAATTAGCATGACAGTTCTTTCCTGTTTGACATATCTGTATGCTTTATATATTAGAATTCTTCCTTCAAAAAAAGGTTTGCCAATTTGTGATTGATTCAGAATTCCTTTTTAATAAGGTTCGATTGATTGTTACTGATTTTCTTTAATTAAACCTTTTTTCACCTTTTCTGGTTGGATTCATTCATACCAAAACTCAATTTCTGATTTTACTGGCTGTTGATTGATTGCCTTTCCTTATTTGCACAAATCGTGTTGATATCAAACTCTTTCCTTAAATAGTTTCTATGTATTTGCCCTTCTTGTACTACTTTGGAAAATATTTTAATCCAATTCTTTCCTTAATTGTCTTCTATCCGCTTGAAATCAGAATCCCTTAATTGAAGGGAGATTCTGTGTAATTGATTGCAAACTATTCCCTTACCTTTTCCTACTTGTTTTCTGCACTATAAAAGGGGCACGACCATTCTGCACTTAGACAACCTTGAACCTTCAGTTCAACACTTCAAATTCAATACTTTGCATACACACCTTTCAATTTCAATACTCTTTCAATACTCTACTCTCTTCTGAGAACTTTTGCATTGATTGCTTGCAATTTGGTTTACAAGACTTCAGCTTTCACTTATTTGTTTCCCTGAAACTGGTATGCCTTAATTTCGATTTCAGCACCATCCCTATGTGTTTATTTTTACAGTTGCTACATTCCTGTCTATTTGCTGTTCATGTTCTGTATTGAATATGCTACTCTTTCTTTGTATCTGCTGTTTGTTATTAACTCCCTATACCCCACTCCCTTCTATGTGTTTGAGTTAAGGTTCATGGCTTGACAACATCTAAATTTCTGTTTAGGTCTGAACCTGATCCTCAATGGATCCCAACTCTCAAAATGTGGCTAATAGGCTAGTCAGGGGTGTGCCAGCACTTCTGATTGCTGGGCATGACCACCAGCCTTCCATGGCTCTCCCTAAATCCCCTCTATGCACTTACACTTACTCTTAGATTCTAAGTTTGCCCCCCTCTTATGAGCCTTGCTTTGGGACCTTGAGTTCCCTCTGAACTTGGACATTTGAGGGCTGACATTTCTACACTGCACTGTCTTAATTCTGCAATATATTTGGATTGTAAGCACTGCCCGGAGTCCGCTCGAGGATCTTAGGGAACTTTTACCCATCCCAAATAAGAGAAGGGTTTGGAAATCTGTTTCTAGAAGTTGGTTCACCTCATATTGTTGGACTTTGAGTTTGAATTAGGCTCCTTGGTTGTAGCTTAATTTTTGATGTAATTTCACCCTTTCTTAATTCATTCTGGTCTGTACTATGTTGTAATAACTTATGGGGTTCTAGTGAAAAAGGAGAGGGTCACTGTATGCATATGGGTAGACATCATGATCTTAGGTATTTATTCCTGCAATCATAGCCTGTTTTACTTCTGCATTTCATATAGAGATCCTGACTATAGGATTTTGCATTTCTATATTTCATATAGAAATCCTGAGTATAGGATTCTGCACTTATGCATTTCATATATAAATTATGCCTATAGGTTTTCCGCACTTCTGCATATATAGAGATCATGTCTATAGGTTTTCTTCACTTCCGCGTATCATATAGATAACCTATTTATAGGATTCTGCATTTTACATCTATCATTAGGCAAACAGTCATAGGTTGAATAATAATCAATTGCATTCTAGATACCATGTCTGTAGGACGCCTGCACTTTCATAATCGTTTTAAAATCAACAACGCCTAGAAATCGTGCCTATAGGAGTAACCTTTGAATATGATTCGCTTATGTCATTTGCAAGTTTAAAATCAGTTGCAATGTTGTCTAAAATCTGCCAAACTTCCATTTTTTCTATAATCAGTAAGTTTTCTTTAAAATCATAGCAAACACTGTTAGATATCATGCCTATAGGTCTCACTTAGGCAAACCATTAGGTAATTAATTAACTGCATCAGTCTTTGATAAATTACAACCAGGAAAGGCTAATTCGGACTCCTCATCTAAGAAATATGTGATGAATCAGCCTATCCCACGCTTTAATTTGATTTCAGACCATAACCAGTACATGCAAGACATGCTAAAAAATATGTCTTTAAATGAGGAGGCCTATTTGAGCCCTTTAAACTGTTATGTGTTATCCCCATACCTGCCTTATATGTTTTGATTGTCGCCCTAGAATTTTGTCCTTTTTAAAACTCTAAAAACCATATCTACCTTCCCTTTAGGACTAGTAGTACCAAATGCCTCCGGGACTGATAGGATTGGGGCGGGTACTAGCATGCAATAAATAGCGACACCATTCTGCGCTTTACTACCTTAATGGGGTGGGAAGGGTAGATATGGATATGATGACCGGTGTGCTAATACCACGTGAAACCCCTCTCCTGAGGAGCGATTGCTGGGTATTGCATTGATGTGATCCATATTAATCATAAACCTAGGACCCCCCTCCCCTCCCCTTTTCCTGTCCTTCTCTGCTTTCTTTAGAATTGCTTAAATCTTTCATAATTTCTGCCCTCTTTACTGTTCCTCAAAAGTTTTCAATTTATTTTCCATGCAAGCCCCTCTATTTGAGCCCTTAATTGCTTGTTTGATTATGTGAAGTCACAATTGTAACATGGCCGGGAACCACACTAGTGGATCTTGAGAGATGCCTAACACCTTCCCCTCGAGATAATTTCTAGCCCTTACCCGAACTCTGGTTCTTCAAACTCAAACCCTTCTTAGTGTCCTAATGCACTTAATCATTAGGTGGCGACTCTTCAAGTTTCAAAAACCCAATTCCCAAAAGGGAACGAGTTGTCCTCCTAAATGTCACAAGCCCGATTTTGCGAGAAAAAGGGGCACGATAGCGTGGCGACTCTGCTGGGGAATTTCTTTTAGGCTTTTACCATTTCATGTTATTTGTGACTTTACTGCTTCTTTATTGCCTTTATTTAATGTCTTTATTTCTCTTCTATTACGAAACTGACTTGGCTCCTTTGTTTCTTTTCTTTAATGATTTCCCTTACCGCTTTCCCTTAATACTGTTGTAATTATGAGCAATTATTGTAATCATTACTTTATGAACGTGCAAATACATGACAACTTGTTTCATTCTTGTAACTGTATATTCAACATCATATTCCACTCGTGCCAAATAAAATACCATAGCAACGCTTATAATGAGTGGTTGCGCCCTTCCGATATCATTACCCCCTAAATTTGGCAAAGGCATATATGCAGTAAAACCAGTCGATCAACGGTGTAGTCGACGGTTCTGTGCCTTTCCCTCTTGAGTTGTCCGCTCAAGGGTACCAGTCTAATACCTTATGGAAACCCTACTCTGTTCAATTGTGCATGCATCACTGTGAAAACCTAGCCGAGTCAGTTATGTTTTCCACATAATGACTCTTTAAGATAGCCTTGTCCAAAGTCCACTGGGTTCCCTGGGAACCCAAATAGACGTTACCATATTCTGTGCATTTATTTGGAGAACTAAATGCTGCTTATGCTAATTATTGGTTTAAATGGTCGAGTCCGGCGGGGTAAGGGTCTAACACTTTGTTTTGCAGAAATGAGGCACGAAGTCCCCAAATTTGGCATGGTCACCAACATTCACCCAAGGTTGCTAAGCTGGTGGGAGGATCTTCACTCCAGTGATCAGGCCCTTGTCCGAAAATACATAGGAAATTTGCCTTCTCTTCTAGAGGTCCAACCCAACAACAAAATCATAGAAGCTGCTACTCTGTTCTAGGACTGTGATAGGTCTGTGTTTCGCTTCGGGGAGATTGAGATGACACCTCTGCTCGAGGAAATATGAGGATTAGCTGGTATTCCGTGGGAGACTCCGGGTTTACTTATGCCGGAAAATCGCAAGGGTAGGGGTTTTCTCAAAATAATGGGATTAAAGAAAAACACAGACTTGACCTGTTTGAAGGATTCCTACATTCCTTTCGACTATTTGTACGAAAGGTACGACCATAGTAAGTCCTACCATGCTTACCCAGACGAATTTGCCCTCACCTCATTAGGGCATATCCACAGAAGGGTCTTTGTCTTTATGTTCTGCTTCTTGGGGATGATAGTGTTTCCTATGAAGAAATCAAGGATTCACACCAGGTTAGCTATGGTCACCAAAATCTTAATGGAGGGAATTGGTGGGCAACCCTTTAGCATAGTGCCCATGATCATTGCAGAAATGTATCGAGCCTTGGAAAAGTGTCAACAAAGAGCCCCACACTTCGAAGGCTGCAACTTGCTACTCCAGCTCTGGCTCATGGAGCATCTTCAAAAGGGTGAATTTCGACAAGAGATTCAGCGTAGAGACTGGGACGATCATATAGCTTTCCATCAACCAAGGCGAATGAACTACATGCCCAACATGTTTGCTCAGCCAGAAGATGCCAAGGGGTGGGTGGAGTTGTTTGAAAATCTAAATGAGGATCAAATACAATGGATGTTCGAGTGGTTCCCTATTGAAGAGTTCATCGCCCGATCTAGGGATGCTCCATTTCTGATACTGATTGGTTTGAGAGGAACCTACCCTTATGTCCCTCTCCGAGTTATGAGACAGGCTGGTAGGAAGCAGGTTATACCAAGGGTCAACAAGATGAGTCACTTTAGGGCTGATTTCCAAGCTGATGACAGTCCTTATAAGTGCCAAGCTCAGCATATGTGGCATTGCAAGATCATCATGGGAAGAGATACTATCGAGCCATACAAATACCATGCTGGCTGCACCCCATACTATTCAGGATGGCTGGAGGATAATCACAATAGTCTGGGCCAACCTGGGTTTGTTCAAGGTCACAGGATCATCGATGAAAAGGCTGAAGCACAGGTCAAGTACAACCAATTGCGCAAGAGGATATGGGAATGCGAAAGTGAGCACCGGGAGATTCAAGAAGCCCATCAAAAGTTGATTGAAGAATGGAAAGATATGGCTATCAGCGCCAACAAACGACTAGGGTATTTGGAGCGGGGTTTAGTGGAATTGGAAAGGAAGTTCATCTAGAGGATTGAAAATTGCCAGAACGCTGAGGGAAACGAAGAAGGACATTTGGCTAGAGCCTATTTGCTACTAGGAGTGCGTGAGCTGGTGAAGCTGTTCGATGGACATAAAGATGCTGAGTCAGGGGAAGGTCCTTCTGGGACCAAGTAGTTAGGAGTCTTTTCTTTCGTTTAAAAATGTAATAAGGCCAATGACCATTAGTGACATTTTATTTTTTCTGCTATTTTAGTGTTGTTTTGGACTCGTCTTATTTTTATCAATAAAATGAGGCATTTAGCATTATAAGTTCTCCAAATCAACTTGTCGCTAGGCCTACCTCGGGCACAATGAGACTCCCAAATTAGGACACGATTTATATTCTTGCACTATGTGTTTAAATATTGCAACATTTTCTTCCCAATATCCACACTAACTTGCTACCTTTTTTGTTTTTACCTTTTGTTTATTCCCCTCCCCAAAGGTTAGTTTGTGAACTCTGGCATCGTCATCATACTCCACAAGATCTAAGGGCCTTCCACCTTCTCCACATCCGTGTCCTATCAGAAACAAGAACAAGGGAAAGATGGAATATTTGAGCAACATCAGAAAGGAGAACTCAGTTGAAAGGGTAGAGGTTCCTAAAGGTATTCAGGTTTCCAAGGAAAGTGCCTCACCAGCTCGAACAAAAGTTATTGAAGTTTCAGGAAGAACTGGACCAAGTTCGGAACTTGGCGAATTTGTCATTTTCCCTCACTACCCCAAATGTAAACTTCGCCAACACTCAAAACCCCACACCTCCACAAAGCATCCCGAAACCACAAAACTAACCCGCTCCCCATCACCACTGCAACACATGCCACACTTCAAACAATACCCCACTGCTCATTCCTGAACCACTAAACTCCACAAATGATCATCCCCACAACACCCCCATCTATGTGGAAACCATACCACACTATACTTAACCTATTTCAAGCACACTTGAGTTTGATGACAAAGAATCTATTATCAAGAATCTGGCTGCGGAACTCAAGAAGCTGACTAGCAGAGTTCAGGGTGTTGAAGGAAGCAAAGGGATTGAGGGACTGAATTACGAGGACCTTTGCATTCAGCCAGATGTCGAACTTCCTGAGGGGTACAAACCTCCCAAGTTCAAGATTTTTGATGGCACAGAGGATCCTAGAGTCCATTTGAGGATGTACTGCGACAAGCTGGTTGGACTAGGAAGAGATGAAAAGATTCGCATGAAACTCTTTATGAGAAGTCTGAAAGGAGATACGTTGTCTTGGTACATCAACCAAGACCCTAGGAAGTGGTCAAATTGGGTAAGTATGGCGTCTGATTTCATGGACAGGTTCAGGTTCAACGCGGAAAATGCACCAGACGTGTTCTACATCCAGAACTTAAAGAAGAAGCCCTCAGAGACATTCCGCGAGTGTGCTACTCGTTGGAGATCAGAAGATGCTAAGGTCAGACCGGCTTTAGAAGAAGAACAAATGAACAGGTTTTTCATCCAAGCTCAAGACCCACAATACTATGAAAGGTTAATGCTGATTGAAAGCCAGAAATTTTCCGACATCATCAAGCTAGGGGAACGGATCGAGGAAGGTATTAAAAGTGGTATGGTCACTAACTTTGAAGCTTTGCAGGCCACCAACAAGGCTCTATAGTCTGGTGGCACATCAAAGAAAAGGGATGTGAGCGCCGTGATGGTTGCACAAAGAACAAAATCCCCAATTGAATACCAAACCTACCCAACACTCACATATCAACTTACCCCAAATTACCAAGCACCCTCACCCTCCTACCAAGCTCCACCACCTACTTACCAATCACCTCCACCTCCCACATATCAGCCCACTTCGCCTAGATATTCCCAACCCGCACATGTCTATCAAGCCTACAATACTCAACCTTCTCACTATCAACCACCTCTCGCCCGCCAAAACTTTTCTAGACCCCGACCAAACTTCGACCACAGACCCCCCCAAACAGTATACCGCCATCGTCGAACCTATCGACCAGCTGTATGAAAGGCTCAAAGTTGCTGGTTATATCACGCCTATCCCTGACATAAACCCCAAAAACTCCTCCCAATGGGTTAACCCAAACAAAACTTGTGCATACCATTCCGGCATGAAGGGGTACACCATTGATGAGTACCGCTCTCTGAAGGATAAGATCCAAGCTTTGATTGAGAACAAGATCATCATAGCAAAGGAGCCAGCTTCGAATGTCCGCAATAACCTTCTGCCTGACCACAAGGGTAGGGGCATTTATATGATTGAGATAGAGGACGATTGGGATCCCAAAGGGTCGATCAGTTTGATCGTTGAAGGTGACGAGCCAAAGGAACCAACAGTTACACTTAATCCGATTGTGGTCCAGATCCATCCTTCTAAAAATGCTGAAGTAGACATGTCCATACCACTTGAGTTCGAAGCACCTTCTTCTGCAAAGACGCCAGGACCTATTGAGGTCGGGTTTGGATCTCTAAAGTCACCTGTACCGTTCGAAGTGGTTGTGTTACCATCCAATGCAAAGGTACCCATCCCGGTAGCCATGATGACTGTAACACCGTTCAACCCAAAGGCCATACCATGGGATTACACCGCCGAGGATAGAAGGAAAGGGAAAACCAAATCTAGAGAAGCAATTGCAGCACAGGGTATGACAAGAACCGACAGAGTTTGTACCTCAGAACATCTAGCCGAGTCCAGTAACCAGGCCTTTGGATGACCAACCATCACTGAGACTAGGCCTGATGATCTCTGGAGGAAGATACAAGCCAAAGAATATTCGGTCATTGATCAGTTGAACAAAATGCTAGCCCAAATCTCTATCTTGGCTCTGCTACAAAGCTCTGACGCGCATAAGAATGCCTTATTGAAGGTGCTGAGCGAGGCATATGTACCCTGCAACATAACTGGAGGAGAAATGAAAAACATGGTGGGGCAAGTATTAGAGAGTCACAAAATCACTTTCCACGAAGATGAGCTGCCACCTGAAGGGCTAAGCCACAACAAAGCCTTACACATCACTGTGCAGTGCGAAGATCATTTCATCACCAGAGTCCTGATTTACGGAGGGTCCAGCCTCAATATTTGTCCATTGGTGACTCTCAGAACACTGGGAAAGAGCCTGTATGAGATCAAGGATGGAGCCATCAATGTCAAAGCTTTCGATGGGTCCCAAAGGTCCACTATTGGGGAAATCAGTTTGTGTCTGCAAATGGGACCGGCTTGGTTCGACGTTGATTTTCAAGTGATAGACATCCCAGCATCTTACAACTTGATATTGGGACGACCCTAGATCCATGCCGCTGGGGCTATGGCATCAACCCTACATCAAGTAGTGAAATTCGAGTGGAATCACCAAGAGGTAATTATTCATGGCGACGGTAGCAATCCCATATACAGTCGCCAGACCATCCCAACAATCGGAGGAAAAAGGAAGATAATCGGAGAAACCTACCATTACATTGAGAAAGTCAACACCATGGACAAGGATAAATGGTGGAATAACAAAATTGAAAGTATACTGAATTGGTGTGGATACGAACCTGGCAAGGAACTTGGCATGAATCTCCAAGGAATCGCTAAGCCTATCAAGTTGAAGAAACACGGTACCACTTTCGGTTTGGGATATGAATACACTTGGGAGGAATTCAACCACTGGTCTACACCATGGCGCAGTCCCTACTACCCACTGGAGCATCCAATACCTTGCTTGGAACAGACTTTCCAGCCCACCAATCTCATATATGGATCGGGATAAGAGGAAGCACTGGCAGCGATGAGGAATTTGTTTTTGGAAGATGACAATATGGACTGTTGTGTCATTTTCGAGGAGGAGAGGGAGGAAAGCCTTCTAGACAACCTGTGAGCCGAGGGGCACGCCTCAACAATTGGTCCCTCAGAACCACCAGGGCCCGAAAAGCTTCGGGGTAGCAAGGCTGAACAAAGCACCATGCATTATCTTTATTTTTTCGCTAATTGACTTTCTTTCTGCATTTTTTATATCGAAATATGAGCTCCAATGTTCAAAACAATTATAAAAATTTATCAAAGCATTTCAGTTTCTTATAAATCTTGCTCTTATTACTTTTTATCGTTTACTTTATTCACACAACATTACTATTACTTATCTTGATGAACCGACGATTGTGACGTGCGACGAGGCAACGCAAAAAACGGACATGGACTTAGAAGAAGATGATATACCAGAAGAGGTTGTTAAAAAGGTTGAGGATTTTGAGAACAGACCTAAGTCTAACCTGGACAAAACTGAGATTGTCAACCTGGGAGATGCAGAAAATGTCAAAGAAACACGAATCAGCGTTTATCTGTCACCATTAGAAAAGAAAGAGTACACGGAATTTCTAAGGGAATATGAGGACATATTCGCCTGGACTTAAAGCTCAGGAAGTTCAAACCCGACATGAGTTTGAAAATCAAGGAAGAAGTCACCAAGCAAGTCAAAGCCAAGGTTCTCAGGGTAGTAGAGTATCCACCATAGTTAGGCAATATTGTGCCAGTGCTGAAGAAGGACGGGAAGGTTAGAGTATGTGTCGACTACCGGGATCTCAACCGGGCCAGTCCGAAAGACGACTTCCCCTTGTCGAACATACACATTCTAATTGACAACTGCGCCAAGCATGAACTGCAGTCGTTCATTGATTGTTTTGCCGGGTATCATCAGATATGGATGGATGAGGAAGACGTGGAGAAAACGGTTTTCATTATGCCGTGGTGGATGTATTGCTACAAGATGATGCCATTCGGGTTAAAAAATGCTGGGGCCACCTACATGAGGGCCATGACTGCTATTTTCCATGACATGATACACAAAAAGATCGAGGTATATGTAGATGACATCATCATCAAATCCAAGAGAGCCAATGACCATATGGAAGATCCGAGGAAGTTTTTCAACAGACTAAGAACGTACAACTTGAAGCTGAATCCCGCCAAATGTGCATTCGGGTTTCCTGCTGGAAAACTACTCGGGTTCATTGTGAGTCGTCGAGGAATAGAATTGGATCCGTCAAAGGTCAAAGCCATCCAAGAACTTCCACCACCGAAGAACAAGAAAGAAGTTATGAGTTTCTTGGGAAGACTTAACTACATCAGCTGGTTTATAGCTCAATCTACTGTGATTTGTGAGCCAATCTTTAAGATGTTGAAGAAGGACGCCGCTACCAAATGGATTGATGATTGTCAGAAAGCCTTTGACATAATCAAAGAATACCTGTCAACACCGCCGGTTTTGGTCCCGCCCGAGCCGGGTAGACCTCTATTACTCTACCTTGCAGTATTGGATAGAGCTTTCGGTTATGTTCTGGGGCAGCATGATGAAACGGGAAGAAAGGAGCAGGCCATCTATTATCTCAGCAAAAAGTTCACCCCGCACGAGGCCTGATATTCTCTATTGGAACGCACCTGTTGTGCCCTAACTTGGGTAGCTCAGAAGTTGAGACACTATTTCTGTGCCTATACCACTTACCTCATATCAAGAATGGACCCTTTGAAGTACATCTTTCAGAAGCCCATACCCACTGGCAAGCTAGCCAAGTGGCAAATCCTGCTAAGCGAATTTGACATTGTTTACGTGACTCGGAAGGCAATCAAAGGACAAGCACTAGTAGATCATCTTGCTGAAAATCCCGTGGATGGAGAATACGAGCCTCTAAATACGTATTTTCCTGATGAAGAGGTATCTTTCATAGGAGGAGACATTGCAGAATCCTATGACGGTTGGAGAATGTTTTTCGATGGAGCAGCAAATTTCAAAAGAGTTGGCATAGGAGCAGTCCTAGTATCAGAAACCGGTCAGCATTATCCGGTGTCTGCCAAGCTCAAGTTCCCGTGCACCAACAACATGGTCAAGTACGAAGCCTGCATCTTAGGGCTCAAGATAACCATTGACATGAACATTCAGGAATTGCTAGTGATCGGAGATTCAGACCTACTTATACATCAGGTCCAAAAAGAATGGGCAACCAAGAACTTCAAGATACTCCCTTATCTGCATCATGTACAGGAACTGAGGAAAAGGTTCACAAAGACAGAGTTTCAACATGTTCCCAGAGTTGAGAATGAGTTTGCCGATGCATTGGCTACCCTATCGTCCATGATACAGCACCCCGACAAGAACTTCATTGATCCTATTCCGGTAAAGATCTATGATCAGCCAGCTTACTACACTCATGTAGAAGAAGAAACAGACGGAAAACCTTGGTTTCATGATATCAAGGAATATTTGACGAAAGGAGAATATCCAGAACTCGCATATCCTACTCAGAAACGCACACTTCGGAGACTATCTAACAACTTCTTTCATAGCGGAGGAATCCTGTATAGGAGGACTCCTGATTTGGGGTTACTAAGGTGTGTCGACACAAAGGAAGCATCCAGGGTATTGAAAGAAATTCATGCAGGGACCTGTGGTCCGCATATGAACGACTTTGTCTTAGCCAAGAAGGTACTCCGAGCTGGTTACTTTTGGATGACTATGGAAACGGACTGCATCTAGTATGTCCGAAAATGCCATCGCTGTCAGATACATGCAGACATGATAAAGGTGCCTCCAAACGAGCTTACTGCAACAAGCTCGCCATGGCCGTTCGCTGCTTGGGGAATGGATGTTATTGGACCTATCGAGCCTGCCGCATCAAACGGGCACAGGTTCATTCTAGTGGCAATTGATTATTTCACCAAATGGGTTGTAGCAACATCGTATAAAGCAGTGACTAAGAAAACAGTAGCAAATTTTGTCCGCGACCGTATTGTTTGTCGGTTCGGAATTCCGGAGTCAATCATCACTGATAATGGTTCCAATCTCAACAATGACCTAATGAAAGCCATGTGTGAAACCTTCAAGATCAGACACAAGAATTCTACAGCTTACAGACCTCAGATGAACGGAGCTGTAGAAGCCGCCAATAAGAATATCAAGAAGATACTAAGGAAGATGATAGAGAAGCATAAGCAGTGGCATGAGAAGTTATCATTTGCTTTGTTGGGATACCGCACCACAGTTCGCACATCAACTAGGGAAACGCCCTATATGTTGGTACAGAAGCAGTCATTCCCGCCGAGGTAGAAATTCCATCCTTAAGAATCATACAGGAAGCAGAACTTGATGATGCAGAATGGGTAGAGAGTCACTACGAGCAACTAGCTCTTATAGATGGGAAAAGAATGAATGCAGTTTGCCATGGTCAACTTTATCAGAACAGAATGTCCAGAGCCTTCAACAAAAGAGTCAAGACGAGACAGTTTACACTGGGGCAGCTGGTGTTAAAGAAGATTTTCCCACATCAACATAAAGCCAAAGGGAAGTTCTCTCCCAACTTGCAGGGTCCATACATGGTTCACCAGGTTCTAACAAGAGGAGCCCTCATACTTGCAGAAATGGACGGTGAAGTTTGGCTGAAGCCTATCAATTCAGATGTAGTGAAGCGATACTATGTGTCACTTTTATGCTTTCCTCATATGATGTAATTTGAACTACGCCTAACCGGATTCCTGTTTAAGATGGGGATACGTAGGCAGCCCTATGGGTTCAGTCATAATTCAATAAAATTTTCATTTCCCCCCGCTATTGGAAACTGGGGAAGAATTTTGAGAAGGACCCTCAAAATTTCGAAGTGATTTCAGCCATTCGACGCAAGCAGCTGTCGGAAGCAGTAGCCCGGTAAACTGGGGCAGAATTTTGAGGAGGACCCTCAAAATTCTGGAGCGAGAGAAGTTGCTGTATCTTGGACCACGTCGCCGTCGTCAGTTAATTTAAAGAAAACTATTCTTAATTATGTATTTATTATCACATTTCTTTACTAAATCATGCATGTTTGTTACTAAAATTGCCTTGTTTAGCAATACTACCCCAATGATACGTACAGTATCACCAGATCAAAGCCGAGCAGGTCAAGCAAAGCCAGCGGGAATATGAACTAACTTTTCCCCCTTTTACAAACTCATGATTTTTCTTGGGATGCATGCACTTGAGTTGCAAAATCATCAAATATACTATACACTCACGAGACTCACATTGCTCAGGAATATAACTCTCGGAACCGTTGCACGTACTCACAGCTTCTATCCGCACACAGTGCTCCTAGCAGACATAGTATCCCTAGTAGTTGCAATATCTCGATCCGCTACTAGCTAAGAAAATTCTATCATCATTTTACCCCTTTACTCCCCGCGTAAGGCTACCTTTCTAACTTCCGAGACTAAGCATTATCTCCATCTGCATAAGGCTACCTCTCTGCCTTTCGAGGTTAAGCTCTACCTCCATCTGCATTTTGCATAAGGCTACCTTTCTGCCTTTCGAGGTTAAGCTCTACCTCCATCTGCATTCCTGCATTGCATAAGGCTACCTTTTTGCCTTTCGAGGTTAAGCTCTACCTCCATCTACATTTCTGCATTGCATAAGGCTACCTTTCTACCTTTCGAGGTTAAGCTCTACCTCCATCTGCATTTCCCTGCATTGCATAAGGCTACCTTTCTTCCGAGACTAAGCATTGTCTCCATCTGCATTTCTCTGCATTGCATAAGGCTGCCTTTCTGCCTTCCGAGACTAAGCACTGTCTCCATCCTGCATTGCTCTGTATTGCATAAGGCTACTATTCTGCCTTCCGAGACTAAGCACTGTCTCCATCCTGCATTGCTGAAATATCGCCACTTTATCGCTCTTGCATCGGCTGAAATATCGCCACCTTTTATTTACGTCTTGCATCGGCTGAAATATTGCCACCTTTTATTTACGTGTTGTATTGGATGAAATATCGCCATCTTATGCATTTCATGGGCTGAAAGATCGCCAAATTGTCCAAAGGCGTCATTGTTCGGAGGCACCATTTGCATAGCCCGAGAACGCCATGCCATAGCCTGAGGACCTCATTTTGTCTCTTGCATATCATTATTCAAAGGCATCATAGTTCGGAGGCATCATTCTCATAGCCCGAGAACATCATTTCATAGCTTGCGAATCCTTTATCATACGCTTCATGTTCCAGGATGTCATAGTTCAAGGGCGTCATCCTAACCGTCCTAGGACAACACTCATGGTCCAAAGGGAACTCGCACCACGTTTAAAATTATGCACAATATATGTTCATATTGCTCATTTGCAAGTAAACCGGCTAGCAACAACCGTCTCAGCAGGAGTGATCTCGCTCTAGTTCCCGCAGCTTATCAGACTCTGACCATCCTTCTCAACCCGAACATCGCGCTCGCTCTTCAAAATCTCCATCGGTATATTCCGCCAATAGATCCTGAACTACAGATGACCTGATTCCTGTAAGACCAGGCATATGTCGGCAACTCAGAAACCAGAGCTCGGTCAAAATTCTTCAAAGCATTTCACTCGGTCAAAATTGGCCATCATAGCTTTACCGGGCAACTCTTTCATCCTTCCCGGGTAAAGAGGGGCAGCTATTGATACCCAATTTTTCCCTATGTATTTTATATACAAAATACTTTCAAAATAGCATGTACATGCATAAATAAGCATGCCCAAGAGTTTTGGTATTTTTCCTAATTTTTTTTAAGATTTTTAAAATCAATTTATTATCTATTTTAGCAGTACAAAATCCATAATTATTCCCAAAATCATCAATTTGGTGAATGATTTATTTTATTCCCATATTTATACCAAAATATAGTTAAGATAATTTTTGTATATTTTTACAAATTTATTTGGTATTTAAAGACTAAATTGCATATAATTGCAATTATAGCCTACTTTAAGATTAATAGCATTTTTTATTGTAAATTTGGTCCCAGTATTTTTAAATTGATATTTATATATTGGCTCAGTACTTTTAATTTGCTTTTAAAATCATTTTTACTATTTTTTATAAAATAAAAGGGAAACACTGGCTATTTAACATTTAGCCTCATTTCATTTCAATTACAGCCTATTTACATTTCAATTTTAGCCCTCAAAGTAACCCAATCCTAACCCCCATCTGGACCGGCCCAATTTCATCTTTTACCCGACCCATGACCCAATTAAAAAAACCCGCCCGGATTCCCTTTTGATCCAGGCCGTTGATCATTTTGATCAACGGCCATAATTCCCCCTTTCCTTTTTAATTTCGCAAACATCCCTAACCCTAATCACTTTCACCTAACTAGCCTCCTTTGAATCCCTTCGTCTCTCAAACTCTCTCGAAGGTTCTTCGGAACCCTAGTTGACTTCTACCCTTTTCAACCGTTACTTCACCGGAATCCATGGCTTCTCAGGCCATGGATGGCCTGTACCCACCCTCTCTAACCATTAAACCTAAGCTGTTCGATGATTTGAAGCCCGACCCTACTGGTTCTCTTTAGATCCTGCTCAGATCTGTAGATCTATGGCTTCTCCGGCCATGCTCCGACATATTCAAGCGCTAGAAGCCTTTTCTGACCTCATCCGACTCAAGATCGGACCTTCTTCCAAGCCTTTCTCATTTCTAGGGTTCCTCTGAAACCCTAGCTATTCGAGGTTTTTCTCGGGTTATTTTCTTAGATCCATGCTATATCTGTGTTCTACTGAAGTTTTAAAACGTTTTCCCCAATCTTCTCTTTCAAAATTTGTTTCTCTTCGATTTAGGGTTTCTGAAAAAGTTTCAAAATGTTTTCTGACTCTTCTTCTTCTTTTCTTTGTGTGTATCTGCCTATGTTATGTTCTTATGTTTTCTTTTTATGCCTCGCATGATCCTCCCCTGTGTTCTTATGTTTGCTTTATTATGCATATTCTTCTACTGTACTCCGTTCTTTCTTCTACTGATTTCTATATCATGCTTTCACACGTTTATCTTATGTGTTCATTTAACCCTGTATCCCTTTACTGTATTTTCTACTAAGCTCTTAGTTCTTATTTGCCTTCTTCTGGATTTTTTTTGAGTTCTTTGATTGTTCTCTTAAGTGCTATGCTGCCTCTTTTCTCTTCTGAACCTATTTAAGTTCCAAGTTTTTCTTAAAACATGTTCTTCATGCTTCAAATCAGTTTCTTCACTATGTTTGCCTCGAACTTGTTATTGTATCTGCTTGTTTTTCTCATAAGTCTCTGAAAGAGATTCCTGAGCATGTTTCAATTACTTGCCTCCTCCTCTTTGTACCTTACTCGAGTTGGAAACCCTAGGATTTGGGGTTTCTTGGGCAAGTTCTGATCTGGTGTTCAGACTAGGGTTCTACTTTGGAACTCTGGGCTTTCTCAGACTCGTTTCGAGTCTATGTACTGAACTTGAATTTCTTTGTTTATGACTTTGAACTTTTCTACACTAGATATATCTAATTAGCATGACAGTTCTTTCATGTTTGACATGTCTGTATGCTTTATATATGAAGAATTCTTCCTTCAAAAAAAGGTTGCCAATTTGTGATTGATTCAGAATTCCTTTTTAATAAGGTTCGATTGATTGTTACTGATTTTCTTTAATTAAACCTTTCTTCACCTTTTCTGGTTGGATTCATTCATACCAAAACTCAATTTCTGATTTTACTGGCTGTTGATTGATTGCTTTTCCTTATTTGCACAAACCGTGTTGATATCAAACTCTTTCCTTAAATAGTTTCTATGTATTTGCCCTTCTTATACTACTTTAGAAAATATTTTAATCCAATTCTTTCCTTAATTGTCTTATATCTGTTTGAAATCAGAATACCTTAATTGAAGGGAGATTCTGTGTAATTGATTGTAAACTATTCCCTTACCTTTTCCTACTTGTTTTCTGCACTATAAAAGGGGTACGACCCTTCTGCACTTAGACAACCTTGAACCTTCAGTTCAACACTTCAAATTCAATACTTTGCACACACACCTTTCAATTTCAAACTCTTTCAATACTCTACTCTCTTGTGAGAACTTTTGCACTGATTGCTTGCAATTTGGTTTACAAGACTTCAGCTTTCACTTATTTGTTTCCCTGAAACTGGTATGCCTTAATTTCAATTTCAGCACCATCCCTATGTGTTTATTTTACAGTTGCTACATTCCTGTCTATTTGCTATTCATGTTCTGTATTGAATATGCTACTCTCTCTTTGTATCTGCTGTTTGTTATGAACTCCCTATACCCCACTCCCTTCTATGTGTTTGAGTTAAGGTTCATGGCTTGACAGCATCTAAATTGCTGCTTAGGTCTGAACCTGATCCTCAATGGATCCCAACTCTCAAAATATGGCTAATAGGCTAGTCAGGGGTTTGCCAGCACTTCTGATTGCTGGGCATGACCACCAGCCTGCCATGGATCTCCCTAAATCCCCTCTATGCACTTACACTTACTCTTAGATTCTAAGTTCTGCTCCCCCTCTTATGAGCCTTGCTTTGGGACCTTGAGTTCCCTCTGAACTTGGACATCTGAGGGCTGGCATTTCCATACTGCACTATCTTAATTCTGCAATATATTTTGGTTGTAAGCACTGCCCGGAGTCCACTCAAGGCTCTTAGAGAACTTTGACCCATCCCAAATAAGAGAAGGCTTTGGAAATCTGTTCCTGGAAGTTGGTTCACCTCATATTGTTGAACTTTAAGTCTGAATTAGGCTCATTGGTTGTAGCTTAATTTTTGATGTAATTTCACCCTTTCTTAATTCATTCTGGTCTGCACTATGTTGTAATAACTTATGGGGTTCTAATGAAAAGGAGAGGGTCACTTATGTATGCATACAGGTAGACATCATGATCTTAGGTATTTATTCCTACAATCACAACCTATACTTCTGCATTTCATATAGAGATCCTGACTATAGGATTCTGCATATCTATATTTCATATAGAAATCCCAAGTATAGGATTCTGCACTTATGCATTTCATATATAAATTATGCCTATAGGTTTTCCGCACTTCTGCATATATAGAGATCATGTCTATAGGTTTTCTCCACTTCCGCGTATCATATAGATAACCTGTTTATAGGATTCTGCATTTTACATCTATCATTAGGCAAACAGTCATATGTTGAATAATAATTAATTGCATTCTAGATACCATGTCTATAGGACGCCTTCACTTTCATAATCGTTTTAAAGCCAACAACGTCTAGAAATTGTGCCTATAGGAGTAACCTTTGAATCTGATTCGCTTATGTCATCTGCAAGTTTAAAATAAGTTGCAATGTTGTCTAAAATCTGCGAAACTTCCATTTTTTTCTATAATCAATAAGTTTTTTTTTAAATCAGAGCAAGCACTGTTAGATATCATGCCTATAGGTCTCACTTAGGCAAATCATTAGGTAATTAATTAACTGTATCAGTCTTTGATAAATTACAACCAGGGAAGGCTAATTCAGACTCCTCATCTGAGAAATATGTGATGAATCAGCCTATCCCACGCTTTAATTTTATTTCAGACCATAACCAGTACATGCAAGACATGCTAAACAATCTGTCTTTAAATGAGAAGTCCTGTTTGAGCCCTTTAAACTGTTATGTGTTATCCCCATACCTGCCTTATATGTATTGATTGTCGCCCGAGAATTTTGTCCTTTTTAAAACTCTGAAAACCATATCTCCCTTCCCTTTAGGACTAGTAGTCCCAAATGCCTTCGGGACTGATAGGATTGGGGCGGGTACTAGCATGCAATAAGTAATGACACCATTCCGTTCTTTACTACCTTAATGGGGTGGGAAGGGTAGATATGGATGATGACCGGTGCGCTAATACCACGTGCAACCCCTCTCCTGAGGAGCGATTTTTGGGTATTGCATTGATGTGATCCATATTAATCATAAACCTAGGATCCCCTCCCCTCCCCTTTTCCTGTCCTTCTTTGCTTTCTTTAGAATTGCTTAAATCTTTCAAATTTCTGCCCTCTTTGCTGTTCCTCAAAAGTTTTCAATTTATTTGCCATGCAAGCCCCTCTATTTGAGCCCTTAATTGCTTGTTTGATTATGTGAAGTCACAATTGTAACATGGCCGGGAACCACACTAGTAGATCTTGAGGGGTGCCTAACACCTTCCCCTCGAGATAATTTCTAGCCCTTACCCGAACTCTGGTTCTTTAAACTCAAACCCTTCTTAGTGTCCTAATGCACTTAATCATTAGGTGGCGACTCTTCAATTTCCAAAAGCCCAATTACCAAAAGGGAACTAGTTGTCCTCCTAAATGTCACAAGCCCGATTTCGCGAGAAAAAGGGGGCGCGACAGCACTGGGATCTGCACACAATGCGGAGTGTAGTATCAGCACAACCGACCCTATGTGCTGGTAAGTGCCTAGCCTAACATTAGGGAAGTAGTGATGAGGCTAGGACCAGACTACCAAATAAACCTGTGCAGTTATATCATATACAACGGAAAAATAAAAGTAGATATTTACAGTTAAAGATGGGAGGGGAAGACATGCTACAGGGAGTATCAGATAACAACAAAATACCAAAGAGGAATTTAAAGAAACCAAATTTTAATTGCCAACAATAATAAGGAAAACAAACACAACATTCACTTTCATTTCTTTCTTGTTGCAGGCATGCAAACCCGATCTCATTTCATATATCTCGTTGCAGGCGTGCAACCCGCTCCCATTTCATATATCTCATTGAAGACATGCAACCCGCTCCCATTTCATATATCTTGTTGCAGGTGTACGACCCGCTCCCATTTCATATATCTAGTTGCAGGCATGTAACCCGCTCCCATTTCATATATCTTGTTGCAGGCGTGCAACCCGATCCTATTTCAAATATCACTGTGGCAGCGTGCCACCCGCTCCCATTTCATATATTACCGTGGCGGCGTGCCACCCACTCCCATTTACATTTCAACATCAATCTTAAAAGAATCCCGGCAAGGGAACATGAGTATAACAACAACATCCCTGGAAGGGAGACAATATCATAAACAACAATGTCCAGACAAGAGAGACAATATCATAAACAATAATATCCCAGCAAGGGAGACAATACCATAAATAATAACATCCCATCAAGAGAGACAATATCATAAATAAATACAACCCGACAAGGGAACCAACAATGATAATCAACATATTAAGCATGAATAAATCTCAACGGAGTCACAACAATTACAACGCTAGACCCATGGGCATGCTTGACACCGACGTATAGATACTCGTCACCATGCCTATAAATCGTACTCCACAATTAACACATAGCAATTAAGACACAACTCCTAATAGCTCAAGCTAAGGTTAGACCAAACACTTACCTCGAACTTCCACGACCAACTCAAGCCTCAAACATCACTTTTCCTTTAGAATTCGCCTCCAAATTACTTGTATCTAGCCCAAATTAATTTAACAACATCAATAAATGCTAAAGAATTCATACCCAATGCTTAATTATAGGTTTTCTATCATTTTCTCCAAAAAGTCAAAAATTGACCCGGGTCCCGCTTAGTTGAAACTCGAGGTTCGGACCAAAATCCGATCACCCATTCACCCACGAGCCCAAATATGTAATTAGTTTCACAATTCGAGTCCAAAACGAGGTCAAAATTCCAATTATTCACAAAGCCCTAACTCTACCCAAATTCCTAATTTCTACCATAAAAACCCTAGATTTTTGGATGAAAATTGATGAAATGCAATGGGAAATCGAAATAAAAAGGTTTAGAATCATATACCAATGCTTTGGGGAAGAACTTGTTCTTAGAAAATCGCCTCAATGCTCTCTAGTTTTGAAAATATGAAGTTATGGACTCAATCCCGATTTGCTATTGTTTTTAATTCACTGGACAGGCCTTCTTCGCGTTCGCGAAGGGCCTATCGCGTTCGCGAAGGGTCAGGCCCAGTTGCCTTCGCGTTCGCGAAGGGTCAGGCCCAGTTGCCTTCGCGTTCGCGCTTAGCGGCTCGCGTTCGCGGAGCTTTAGCTCCTCAAGCCATCGCATTCGCGAGCCAGTGGCTACGTTCGCGTAGAACAAAAATCCCTTCCCCCTGTCCCTACCAAAAAGCCTTCGCGTTCGCGATAGCAGGTCCCGTTCACGAAGGGTAGCACCCCCAGGGCTTCGCGTTTGCGTCCTGTTTCTCACGTTTGCGTAGAAGGAATTGTCCTTCAGCCTGACTTACCCTTCGCGTTCGCGAGAGTCCTTCCGCAAACGCGAATAACAAAACTCCAGAATACCAAAAACTGGAAATCTACAACTTTTCTAAGTGTAAAAACATCCCGAAACCTATACAAAATTGACCCGAGCCCTCGGGGCTCCAAACCAAACATGCATACTAACTCAAAAAATCATATGGACTTACTCGTGCAATCAAATCGCCAAGTTAACATCTTTAACAACGAATTTAGCATCAAAATCAAAGAAAAATCTCAAGAACTCTTAAGTTTCAAATTTCACAACCGAGGGTCCGATTCACATCATTTCAAGTCCGTTTCTTACCAAATTTTACAGGCTCGATCTAAGCACCATATAGAGCTGTATCGGGCTCCGGAACTAAGATACGGGCCCGATACCATCAATTTCAAATACATTCAACTTTCCAAAAACTCAAAAAATTTCAATTAAGCAATTTTCTTCAAAAATTCATTTCTCGGGCTTGGGATCTCGGAATTCAATTCGGGGCATATGCCCAAGTCCCATATTTTCCTACGGACCCTCTGGGACCGTCAAATCACGGGTCCGAGTCCGTTTACCCAACATGTTGACCAAAGTCAACTCAAATTTATTTTAAAAGTAAAATTTACCATTTTTCATAGATTTTCACATAATGGTTTTCCGGATACACGTCCGGACTGCGCACATAAATCGAGTTGAAACAAAAAGGAGGTTTTAAGGCCCCAGGACACAGAATTGACTTGTAAAACAAGTGATGACCTTTTGGGTCATCACAAAAAGTCCCTTTTTCTTAGATTTTTGGAATATATATATATATATATATATATATATATATATATATATATATATACACACACACACTTTAGTGTCTTTACTCCTAAGACACTATTAGACCCACTCAAAAATTCAAATTGTCTTGTCACATCTTTTGTCACAGCTTCTATTCAAATTGTCTTGTAGCTTTCCTTTTTGTCATTTCTTCTTTTCTTTATGCCATTTCTTCTTTTCTTTATGTCACTTCTATTTTTTCACTTGTCTCCCGCATTATTGCTCTTTATTTTCCTTGTCTTTGTTGCTCTCAATTGCTTCTGACTGAGACCTTGCTCATTTTTACATGTCTAAGTTATGTAGAGCTATTAAATTGGAAATTGGAAAGATAACCATATACTAAAAGTGATGTCTAGTTATTTACAAACTAATAATTGATGAATAAAAAAAATATAAAACTAGACATAATAACATAAAACTGTAAAACATGGGTAATATCTAGAAACATAATTTAGATAAAATAAGTAACTTACATGTTTACAGGAGAGAAATTTCCCTTTCGGGAAACCATGTCCTATAGACCATTTTGCTTTTGGATTATGTATTACTCCATCTCTTTTATACCATCGTTCTTCTATTTCTCTTCTTAAAACTCCTGGGAGTTTGTTAAATAATTTTTTACCTAAATCTTGATCAAAAGCATTTTCACTAATTGTACAATAATAAAAATAATTATTTAAAAACTTTTATATGAAACCAACTGCTTATACTTAACTGTTCTAATTTTATTAAAGCATTCTTCTGTAATACTACTAATCCACTATTTGGATATTCACATGTAATTAAACTATGTATTTTATTTGTAAAATTATAAGAATTTGGTCCCATTGCTATTAGGGCTTGAAAGTCTTGTAGGAATTCTGACTAATAGGCTTCCCATAATCCTTTTGTTGATTCTCCTAAGAAAGTCTCCATATATTTATACATTGTTTCTGCGTCTGTTTCATGATAGGTTTTTATATAGTCTGCCACTACTATTCCTTTCCAGAGATCTATTACCGAGTTCCACATTTGTGGATTATGGGCTGCTATATATATATATATATATATATATATATAAAATATTTTATCATCTTATTTGCTACCGCATCCATGAAATTCCTTTTCGTTTTGCATCTAATATTGCTAATCATGCTTAAAAATATGGAAGGAGATCTTTGTGTGTGATTCTTGGAGAGAAAGAACCTTATCTCTTTGGGTTTTCAATTTTTATATGTATTTGGCTAGTTTTGGTAAGTGTATGATTAATGGCTAGAGGTTGGTAGGTTGAGACTTTTTTGAGATATTTGTGTAAGATTTCCTTTAAAAAATGAGCATGGTCCCGTACACTCTAATTGCTTGTCAGAAATTTCTCTACTGAATTGGTAAGTTTTATATTATATTTACTCTACCTATATTATTAATTGTTCACAAACTCTACTTGTTTGTCATGATTTTGTGTTTGTTCGATTGTTCACCAAACTCTACCATACTGGCATGACTATGTGTTAACTACATCGACCTATTTATTAGATCATTCACAAACTCTACAAGTTGGCATGATTTTGTGCTTGCTCAATTGTTCATCAAACTCTACCAGATTAATATGGTTTTATGTTATCTGCAATTGACCTATCTATTAAATTGTTCATCAAAGTCTATTCGATCATCATAATTTTTTTTTGTTATTCAACAAAGTGTTCTTCAAAATTGTAATTCGAATTTTGAAGAAATCACCCCAATTCTACTCCAAATAATTTCAATTGGAAACAAACTGTTTGCAATAAATTTTTTAACATATGAAAAATAAACCGCAATCACAAAATAAGAGAAAAATATATTTACTAATCAATCGTGAGTACAATTATGTTTCTTTCGTGATTCTTCTCTCCTGATTATCTCCATGATTTGAGGGCTGAAGCAGCGTATTTCTCGAATGTAGGATGATGCAAACCTCCTGGGGATGTATTTGATCTCCAGCTTCTTGAACTATTTGATTGTCAAGAACTATCCGGCCATATTCTGATCTCTTTGTGAATATGCCACGAGTTTATGGGATTTTTGAGATGATCTCCATTTTTGAGATCATTTTTAAGGGAATATGTTACCCTTTTTATAGGAGTACCTAGGGTCAGGGTAGAGTAGTTACCAAGTAACCCTAATGTACTCTTGGACTTGGACAACATAAATGTGCTTGTTTGTAGGTGCCCAATTTAACGTTCTAGCCCACATATAATTGAAGTCTTGATCCAGTAAATTTTCAATGTCTACAAATACCCCTTGCTTCAAGGCTGTCGGATTGTAGGCTTACTGAGATCAAAGACAAGACTTTAAGTACTAAGGAATATCATTTTTTTAACACTTGATTGTGACCTCCACTGGTTAAATTTGAACGTTCAACCAATTGCACATTTTCGCAACATGCTTGATCAAATCTTCAAGCCAAAATTGACTTTCAAGTCTTAATGGAAAGTTCCAACATAGTTGAACAATATTTTACTTTGCTCTTACATCAGGATCCTTTTTGATTTTTCCCAAAAGAAGACATGGCAAAAAATA
This sequence comes from Nicotiana sylvestris, assembly GCF_000393655.2. Lineage (NCBI taxonomy): Eukaryota > Viridiplantae > Streptophyta > Magnoliopsida > Solanales > Solanaceae > Nicotiana > Nicotiana sylvestris. Next base: position 77,726,166 of record NC_091062.1, read on the forward strand.
AGAAATTCTAGACCTTGTATCACACAACAATCAATTGCATCTACGATTTTGCGGATTTCGCGAGGAATCACTCGATCCCCTCTTATTGTAGTTCTGTGTATTTGATGAAAACCAGGATAGATGACAAGAGATGTTGCCCCCAGAGACTGCGGTCATGGCTCTGGTGCCTCTTCTTGCGATGGCAATAACATTTTTGAATAGAACCTTATTATCCTTTCTGTAGGCCGTCGCAATAGTTTATTTTGAAAACTACAGTTTCGAATTTGCAGGAGAAAGAGATGAATGGCAGAACTGGTCCCACTGGCGCGTGCCAATTTGTTTGCAACAAAGTTTTTAACATATGAAAAATAAATTGCAATTACAAAATAGGAGAAAAATATATTTACTAATCAATTGTGAGTACAATTATGTTTCTCCCTTGATTCTTCTCTCCTGATTATCTCCATGATTCGAGGGCTGAAGCAGCATATTTCTCGAATGTTGGATGATGCAGACCTCTTGGGGATGTATTTGATCTCCAGCTTCTTGAATTATTTGATTGTCAAGAAGTATCCAACCATATTTTGATCTCTTTGTGAATATACCATGAGTTTATGGGATTTTTGAGTTGATCTCCACTTTTCGAGATTATTTTTAAAAGAATATGTTACCCCTTTTATAGGAGTAATAGAGTAGTTACCAAGTAACTCTAATGTACTCTTGGACTTGGACAACATAAATGGGCTTGTTTGTAGGTGCCTAATTTAATGTTCTAGCCCACATATAATTGAAGTCTTGATCTAGTAAATTTTTAATGTCTACACAAACCTCCAAATACCAACACAAACGATTCCCAATTACCAATATAGTCAAATAACGCCAAATCAAGATGATTCATTTTGTCTTCTTCAACACTTTCTAAGGACCAACAATGGAGTGTTGAGAGTTTTAAAGTAAATCACTAAATTAGTCTTTGAACAAAATATTTAAGCATAATTTATCAATATCCAAATAATTTTAATAATAATCAAGAATTAATGCTTTACCCCCTAATAAGAATTTAAAGCTTCTAATATCGAAGAACTATAGTTGTGATGACCCGATAGGTCATTCTGAGTTATACCACTTATTTTAGTATTTTGAGACCTCGATTAGCTCCGTTTAGTGATTCTTGATTTGCGTGCGCAGTCTATATCTTTTTTCAAAAAACATTTATGTGAAAAATTAAAGTAAATATGAATTTCAGCTTTAAAAATGATTTGAGTTGACTACGGTTAATATTTTGTGTACAAGGACCCAGATCAGTATTTTGACAATCCCGGTGGGTCGATATTGTAATTTTGGACTTGGGCGTATGTCCTGAATTAAATTCAAAAGTCCATAACTTGATTTAACGTGATTTGCTGAAAACTAGTAATTTTAAGGTTTAAAGACAGAAGTTTGACCGTAGGTTGCCTTTAATGCTATGGGATTCGCATTATGGTTCCGGAACTTGCTATAGATCCATTTTACTATTTAAGACTTGTCTGTAAAATTTGGTCCAAAACAAAGATTTAAAAGTTCTTGATTTTCTTTGAAATTTCATGCATTTTGGTGTCCGATTCGTAGTTCTAGATATTATTTTGATGTTTTGATCACGTGATCGAGTTTGTATGATGGTATTACACCTATGTGCATGTTTGTTTTGGAGACCGAGGGGCTTAGATGAGTTTCAGATGTATTTTGGATGGCTTGAACTGCTGGTGCAATGCCAGATCTGGTGTTCTGATGCAGATCTCGCATTTGCAAGGTCTGGCTCGCAATTGCAAGCCTCACTTTTGCGATCATGGGCTGGGCTGGGTAAAACTCGCAATTGCAAGAAAAATTTTCGAATTTGCAAACTGTCAGAGGTCGCATTTGCGATCTCAGTGTCGCATTTGCGATCACAGAGTCGCATTAAGGACTCAGTGTGTTCTTGAGTTATCTTCGCATGTGCGAAGGAAAAGTCTGTATTTGCAAAGGTGGGTCTGTTCGCAATTGCGAACCTTTTGTCGCAATTGTAGCTTCTGGGCTTATGTTATAGGGTTCACATTTGCGACCCTTGTCTCGCATTTACGACGTTTGCAGTTTCGAAAAAGACTTCACAATTGCGACATCTACAATTGGGTTAAAGAGGAAAAAAATGAGACTTAGCTCATTATAGACCGTTTCTATACCTTAAACACTTTCGGGGCAGTTTTTCAAGAGAATTTTCTTCCCAAATTTATTGGTAAGTGGCTTTAATCCATTTCCTTTCAATTACCCATTACTTTTCGTTAGATTTCAACATCAAATTTAGGATTTTCATGGTAGAAATTAGGGATTTTGTAAAATTGAGATTCAGACCCCAAATGGAGTCGGATTTTAAAACAAATCACATAATAGGGCTTGGGGGTGAATGGGTAATCGGATTTTGATTCGAATTTTAAGTTTTGACCAAGCGGGTCCGGGGTTGACTTTTGTTGGCTTTTTCCAAAATCATTAAAGATTAAATCTTTTTCACTCGTGGGTAGTTTCTAAAGCTTATTTTGAATTATTTGAACCGTATTTGGTTAGATTTGATTTATTTGGAGGCTAATCCTAGAGGCAAAGCCATGGTTGGTTAATTTCTTTGATTGCAGAGCGAGGTAAGTATCGTGGTTAACCTTGAATTGAGAGATTAGAACTTGTTGGTCTATTTGCTATGTGTTTCATGTGTAGGGACAACATATATGTGAGGTGACGAGTACCTATGTGTTGTCATTGGATTAAAGTATGCGGATGAAAATTGTTTCTTTGTATTATATTGTTCCGTTGATTATGATATCCATGCTTAGGTTAGATTATTACTTCTTTGATTATTCGTTTTGTATTTATTGCTTATTTAAAAATGTTGAATATTTTTGGGAAGTTGAAGTTTGATATCATTGCACCATATCTAAGAAGTTAAATTTTTCTCTACATTGTTTATTATTTGAATTCATATTGTTATTATTACATGGTGAGGAAGAGAGCAAAAGTATGAAGGGTGATCCCGTGCCATTTTATTCATATTATCATTATTACACGGTGAGGAAGAGAGTAAAAGCACGAAGGGTGATGAAGTGTCATTTCATTCATATTATCATTATTACAAGGTGATAAAGAGAGTAAAAGCACGTAGGGTGATGCCGTGACACTTCATTCATATTTTTATTACATGGAGAGTATGAGAGTAAAAGCACGAAGGGTGATGCCGTGCCATTTTTATATCATTAATTTGATTGATTTTCAATTTTGGTGATTTACTTGGTTATTTCGTGATTTCATACTTACCGTATTTAATTTTATCTTCCCTTTTTTGCATGTCCCCTCCAAGTTATTACTTCATCATTCTTTGTTACTATTGCAGCTTTATATACACTTGTACAAGTTTATTTATGTATATGTCTTATCATAGCCTCGTTGCTACCTCATTGAGATTAGGCTCGACACTTACGGTGTACATTGGGTCGGTTGTACTCATACTACACTTCTGCACTTCTTGTGTAGATACTGGTGTCGTGCCCCTTTTTTCTCGCGAAATCGGGTTTAGATAGAGTTATCTACAAATAGGTTCCTTAACGCACCTTAATCCATTAGGTGACAACTCTGTCTCTTTTAAAACCCTTCCTGCAAATAGGTGCCTTAACGCACCATTTTATTCATATTAATATTACATGATTAGAATGAGAGTAAAAATACGAAGGGTGATGCCGTGCCATTTTCATATTATTGATTTGGTTGGTTTTTGATTTTGGTGATTTACTTGGTTATTTTGTGATTTCATACTTGCCATATTTATTATATCTTCCCCTTTTTGCATGTCCCCTCCCAATTATTACTTTATCATTCTTTGTTACTATTGCTGCTTTAAATACACTTGTACAAGTTTATTTATGTACGTGTCTTATCATAGCCTCGTCACTACCTCGTTGAGATTAGGCTCGACACTTACATAATACATTGGGTCGGTTATACTCATACTACACTTCTGCACTTCCTGTGCAGATACTGGTGTCGCGCCCCCTTTTTCTCGCGAAATCGGGTTTCGACACGTGACAACTATTTTAAGGAAGGGTTTTAAAAGAGAGAGAGTCGCCACCTAACGAATTAAGGTGCGTTAAGGCACTTATTTGCAGATAACTCTGTCTAACTAATTTGCATCACCAAAGATTAGGTAAGGGCTCAAAATTACCTCGAAGAGAAGGTGTTAGGCACTCTTCAAGGTCCACAACTATGGGTCCCGACCGAACTCAATTATATGAATTAGTCTAGGAGATCAAATACAAAAAACAGGGAATTTGGGAAGTTTATTATTAAACAAAAATAAATGATGAAGGATAAAATGGGGGGTCCTATGTTTTTTAGCCTAAAGGATCACCCCGTGCCACATAAATAATACTTTATAACTCCCTCAAGGTGGGGTGTTACTCATATTACTCAGCGGCCACAGACTATCATCTCCTGCTACCTGATTATTATCTTTAAGTTGTTTACCTAAAGCGCAATAGTCAATTCTAAGTCGTACCCTATGCGTGCACTACCCATCCCATGCCTATGGTCCAAGAGGCATTTGGACCTCTGTTTCAAGGTGGTTCTAAACTTTAACTTAGGCTGTTCAAAAATGAAAAATACTAGGCGATATACAAAACATTTTTGGACTTTCACTTGTAATCAAATAAGGTCTCAAGTTGGCCTCCACACTTAAACAACGAATGTACGCAAGTCAGATTAACAAAGACAGTTGCTGATTTTAACAAAGTTGAGGTTGCAGAAACCTATAGGCAGGATCTCTATACTAGATTTAATGAGCGGGTAATTTACAATCTCTGAAACCTACATAGTTGCCTACTGATTATAGGTATAAGATATTAAACCTATAGGCATGATATCTAGGCATTTTATGCAGCAACTAATAATAGTGATCGCAGGATTATGTTCAGAATTGGTTAATGAGTCCTATAGGCATGGTTTATAGCGACGATGATTAGCACAACGTTAAAGACTATTAAAGAAATGAGTAGGACAATTAATTAAATTGATTCAGACCCTATAGGCATGAGTTCTATAATTAAAACTGATTATAGATCCTATAAGCATGATTTCTATAGTTAAAAGCTGATTTTAAGACCCTATAGGCATGATCTCTAAAACTGATTTTAGATCCTATAGGCATGATCTCTAAAACTGATTTTTAGATCATATAGGCATGATTTCTAACAAGCAGGCATAGAGCATATTTGATCCAAATGAAGAACCTATAGGCAGGATTTCTACAATGACTGGAAAATAACACGTTTTGAGCAAAGAAAAAAATACCTATAGGCATGATTTCTAACACATTATAGCTGAACATGTTTGAACATAATAGCATATTTTAACCAGTTAATGGACTTATAAGAAGGATCTCTAACCATTTCAGTGCAACTATAGGATAAAATCCCCTTCCCCAATTTCACTAATATCCCAAAATGTTATTACAAGAATTATTACAGACCCAAAATGAATAGAATAAATTACAAAGTAGAATATCTATAGGGAGACTACAGCAGGCCCAAAATACACCCAGCCCAGCCAGGCCTTTACATAGTTCACAACAGCCTAGAAGACAATTTTTATAGCCAAAACCAAGTAGCCATCAGAAATACAACCATGTATACAAGCCCACTGGCTTATTCAGCAAATGAAATGGGACAGAACTTTAGCAATTACGACAAATAATGGCAAAGAACTTTGGACCCCAGTGTGTCAGAGTTCCCAAGGGCTTCAAAAACCCAGGATAGTGCTCACACTAGGGAGGCCAACATAGGAGATTCAGGGATAGAATGAGGACCAAGTCCTAGTGTGTCAGAGCTCACAGGAGTCTCAATTAGACCCTGAGCAATGCTCACACTAGGGAGGTCAGAGTAACATAAGTGATAATGAGAGGGGCTGGACAACAGTTGAGGGACAAAACTGAAGAGTACAAGTTGAGCACATAAAGCAAACAAATCAGACAAGCTTTAGGTTTTTGAAAGCTGACTTAGCAAATATTCAGAAGAACAACATCTAGTGCATAAAAATCACACATTAATAAAACAAGTTTGCAGGTTTGGTGTACACATACTCATGATAAAGAAAAGATACAGATTATGTTAAATGTAGATGCTAGTGAAAATCATATTGACTGGCAGTAGAATTCAAGAAGGATGAAAGCAGGTCATTGCAAGAATTATGAAAGTAAGGCATGCTTAAGTGACAGGATTGCCACCAAAATCAAACACATAAAGAGAGGCTAAAATGCGAAGGTTCTAAACATCAGTAACACACAGGTGAGGCAAACTTAAAGAAAGCTTAATTAACTCAGGTCCAAGCATGTTTCAAATCACAAACGTAATGGAATTTAGACTAGAAAGGCATAATGTTGAGTAATACAGTCAGAATTGCATACGAGAATAGCCAAGAAGGCACATTAAGCTATGAACTTCAGAAGTGAAAACACATGCAAGCTACAGATACATAGGAATGGTATTACAAAGGGTTCAATAACTCACCAATTAAGCGAGCAAAGTCACAGTAGCAAACCCAGAATTTCTGGCCTTGGCTTTCAGCCGGCTAGGAATCAGAATATAGAACAAGAATACGAGAGAACAAGAGTAGTCACTTCAGTATTTAGTGAATGTTAATGATTCTTAAAGGGGAATAGGAAGGGGTTTATATAGTGATAGAAATTCATAATTATGGAAACAAATCATTCAGATGCGAGTAGGTTAGAAAATATTCTGGAATCAATTAGAGGTTATTTAGGGCACGAATCAAGGATTCAGTAAATTAGGGAAACAAACAAAATTATTGTTCAGAATATTTAAGGCAAATACTAGAAGTAAAAATTAGGGAAACACACAAAATCATTTAGAATATTTAAGGCAAATGTACAAAAATACCAAAACACAAATCGTTCAAAATATTTAAAGTAAATACTAAAGTAAAAATTAGGGAAATACAAGGAAAGAGAGTAATCTGACACAAAAGAAAAGATTCATCAGAACATATAAGAAAAAGGGAAAAGTTTCAAACCCTAGTTTTAGGGAAAATAAATATTAACAGAAATATAACAAAAATTGGTCACATGGTAGAATATAGGACGAACATGGACATAATAACACTTAAAACCAGGGAATCAAACCAATTTTGGTTCGATCTTAAGAGATCTGAAAACCCTAGTTTTAGGGTAAGTAAGAATCTCAAAGATACACAGAGACTCATAGAGATTCGTACCATAAAAGAACAAGAACGAACACAGACGGAAAAGGTCAAGGAACTGAACCGGTTTTTGGTTTGAAATTGAAGAGATCTGCTTGCCATGTTTATGCAAGCTACTAGGTAACACCATAAACGAGTAACTAGTAGTGAGAGGAGGTAAATAAGGTAAGAGAATCCATGGTGGAGTCCATTTTGGGGTCGAATTTGGAGGGGTTAAGAGAGACAGTGGCTAGGGTTCATGAGAGATGAGAGACGAGAGGGTTCAAGGGTGGCGGGGTAGTGACGAGTGATTTAGGGTTAGGGGGGTTTGGTTAATTAAAAGGGGTAGGGGTTGTCATGCCCCCTTTTTCCTTTGCGGAGTCCAGGTTTCGACATTTTGTCATGACCCCGGTTCGCCCTCCGTGAACCATCGTGACGGCACCTAGTCTCTATGACTAGGTAAGCCTAAATTGCAGAAGAAAACCAAAATTTACGGAAGTAAAACAATTTAAAACAGGAATAAAGTAATAATAGTGTTTAAATGTGCCGCTTGGCATACACCATGTTTAAGTCTCAATACCAATACGTAAATCGAAGACCCGAAAACCCACGAATCACAAGCTAAGAAAAATACTACATAGCTCTAACTCCGGAATGTCTAATAAGAACAGAAAAATATAGAAGGGATAAATACTAAAAGCAGGAATAGAAAGGGACTTCTCGGTCTACGGACGCGGCAGATGTACCTCGAAGTCTCTAGAGAAGTCGCCTCCTCAAAGATGATAGGCCTGAGTAGCAGTACCTGAATCTACACATGAAAAACATGCGCAGAAGAGGCATGAGTACACCACAACGGTACTCAGTAAGTGCCAAGCCTAACCTCGGTTGGGTAGTGACGAGGAAGGTCAGTGCCCTACTGAGATTAAATAAATATAAAGATGAACGGATAAAATAAGCAGTACAATTAAGAATCTACAGTAAGAATCTACACAGGATAATAAGAGTACAATAATGAAAATAGAGATGAAGGCAAACCACAAGGAAGTAACCGGGGATCTCACTATATCCCAAGGATCTCTTAGTACCCTCAATATATACCAGGGATCTCTAGGTATCCCGAGGATCTCTCGGTATCCTCAATATATGCTAGGGATCTCTTGGTATCCCGAGGATCTCTCGGTATCCTCAATATATGCTAGGGATCTCTTGGTATCCTCAATATACGTGCCAGGGATCTCTTGGTATCCCGCACTTCAGTCCAAATCATAAATACGTATAAGGGATCTCCCGGGATGCCGTCCCGTAGTCCCAAATTAAAAACACATAGAAGCAACACAAGAATACTCAATTAAATGCAAATTTTTGTACCGAGTAAACAGTTAATTCTAGCCTAACATGCTTCACATAATGCAATTAAGGCAGGTTAAGCAAATAGGCAATTAAATCAACTAAACATGCTTTTCTAAACTACAACATGCTAAATTTGCAAGTAGAATAAAGTAGGAAAAATGAACTCAATTGACATACTTAAAGTAAAATCAGATTTTCAACAATTAGCTCAAGTACGCACTCGTCACCTCACGTACAAGGCATTTCAATTACCAAATATATCATATCCTAAGGGGAAGGTCCCCCACACAAGGTTAGACAAGCCACTTACCTCAAACCGGCTAAAAAATCAAGCCGAAACCACGCTCTTTCCAAGAGTACTCGACCACAAATGACCCAAATCTATTCAATTCAATTTCATAATGTAAATAACACTTCAAGTAACTAATTCTACAATTGAATTCTAAGCTAACACCCAAAATTAGGTAAAATGACCAAAATGCCCCTCAGGCCCACGTCTCGGAATCGGTTGAAATTTACAATTTCAGAAACCTCGTACTCTCACGAGTCTATTCATAACAAGAACACTGAAATCGGAGTCCAAATGACCCCTCAAATCCTCATATAAAGGACTCTTAAACTCAAGCCCTAATTACCCATTTTCCCCAAATTTCCCAGCACTAATTAGGTATTTAATCACATAAAAACAAGTTATGAAGTCAAGGACGTTACCTCCAAGTGATTCCCTTTGTTTTTCTCAAAATTCTCTCTCAAAAGCTTCAAACCCGGATGAAAATGGTGAAAGAATGGCTCAAAATCGCAAAGGCAACTATTTATATGTTCTGCCCAGCGATTCCTGCATTTGCGGCCTTGGGACAGCATCTGCGGTCCCGCTTCTGCCGAAATTACGTCACATTTGCGACTTTTATTAAATGACCAGAAACCGCATCTATGATCACCCTTTCGCAGATGCACTACCGCTTCTGTGGTATTCCTTCCGCATCTGCGAAACCTGAAGAAAGGACCAAAATTCGCTTCTGCGGTCTCCTTAGCCGCATCTGCGGTGCCGCATCTGTGGTTCCCAAACCGCAGATGTGAAAATACCAGAAGCAGCAAAAATACAGCAGCTGCAACATTTCCTCAACTTCTCGTTAACCATCCGAAATCACCCCGAGGCCCCCGGGACCTTAACCAAAAGCACAAACATCACCTAATACCTTATTCAAACTTGTACCAATCCTTAAAACACCTAAAACAACATCGAAACCTCGAATTAACCAAGGATTTAAGCCTAAGAACTCCAAATTTCCTCAAAATAAAATACGCTTTCGATCAAAAAGTCTATCACAACGCGTCCGAATGACTTGAAATTTTGCACACACGTCACATTCAACACTATGGAGCTACTCCAACCTTCGAAATTCCATTCCGACCCTCGGATCGAAATCTCACTATCGGACCGAAAACTTCAAAAATTCAACTTTCGGCATTTCAAGCCTAAATTAGCTACGGACCTCCAAAACACAATCCGAACACGCTCCTAACCCCGAAATCACCCAACGGAGCTAACAGAACCATAGGATTTCCATTCCGAGGACGTATTCTCAGTGTTCCGACTATGGTCAACTTTCCAACACTTAAGCTCTCATTTAGGGACTAAGTGTCCCAAAATTCTCTGAAACTCAAAATCGAATATCCCGACAAATCAAAATAGCAGAAATAAACTTGGGGAAAGCAGTTAATAGGGGATCGGGGTGTTAGTTATTAAGACGATCGGCCGGGTCGTCACATCCTCCTACACATAAACATTCGTTCGTCCTCGAACGAGCATAGAAACAAACCTGAAGTAGTGAAAAGATGCGAGTAACGACTACACATATCCTGCTTGGTCTCCCAGGTCACCTCCTCGACCGGCTGAACCCGCCACTGAACCTTCATTGATGCAATGTTCTTTGACCTCAACTTTCTGACCTGCCTGTCCAATATTGCCACTGGCTCCTCAACATAAGATAGATCCTTGTCCAATTGGACTGAACTGAAATCCAACACGTCCGACGGATCACGGTGATACCTCCGGAGCATTGAAACATGAAATACCTGATGAACTTCTGCCAAGCTGGGAGGTAAGGCAAGCTCATAAGCAACCTCCCCAACACGCCTCAATATCTCAAAAGGGATAATAAACCTTGGACTCAACTTCCCTTTCTTCCCAAATCTCATAACGCCCTTCATAGGTGAAACCCGAAGCAGAACCCGCTCTCCAACCATATAGGAAACATCACGAACCTTTCGGTCCGCGTAACTGTTCTATCTGGACTGGGCTGTACAGAATCTATCTTGAATCACCTTAACCTTCTCCAAAGCATCTTGAACCAAATATGTGCCTAATAATCTAGCCTCACCCGGCTCAAACCAACCCACCAGAGATCTACATCGCCTACCATATAAGGCCTCATACAGCACCATCTGAATACTGGACTGATAACTATTATTGTAAGCAAACTGTGCCAATGGCAAGAACTGAACCCAAGACCCTCCGAACTCAATCACACACGCGCAAAGCATATCCTCAAGAATCTGGATAGTGTGCTTGGACTGTCCGTCCGTCTGAGGGTGAAATGCTGTACACAACTCTACCCGAGTACCCAACTCACGCTGAACGACCCTCCAAAATTGTGATGTGAACTGAGTACCTCCATCTGAAATAATGGAAATTGGAATACCATGCAGACAAACAATCTCCCGCATATAAATCTCCGCTAACCGCTCCGAAGAATAAGTAGTACACATAGGAATGAAATGAGCAGACTTGGTCAGCCGATCCACAATCACCCAAATAGCATCAAACTTCTTTAAAGTCCGTGGGAGTCCAACTACAAAGTCCATGGTGATCAGCTCCCACTTCCACTGTGAAATCTCTATCTGTTGAAGCAACCCACCCGGTCTTTGTTGCTCATACTTCACCTGCTGACAGTTGAAGAACCGAGCTATGAACCCGATTATATCTTTCTTCATCCGCCTCCACCAATAGTGCTGCCTCAAATCCTGATACATCTTTGCGGCACCCGGATGGATGGAATACCGCGAGCTATGGGCCTCCTCCAGAATCAACTCTCGAAGCCCATCAACATTGGGTACACAAATCCGACCCTGCATCCTCAATACCCCATCATCACCAATAGTCACATATCTGGCATCACCGTGCTGAACCTTGTCCTTGAGGACAAGCAAATGAGGGTCATCATACTGCCACTCCCTGATACGATCAAATAAGGAAGACCAAGAAACCACGCAAGTTAGAACCTGACTGGGCTCCGAAAGATCCAATCACACAAACTGGCTGGCTAAGGCCTGAACATCCATCGCCATAGGCCTCTCTGATGCTGGTAAATAAACCAAACTCCCCACACTCTCCGCCCGGTGACTCAAGGCATCAGCCACTACATTGTCCTTGCCCAGGTGATACAAAATAGTGATGTCATAATCCTTCACCAACTCTAACTACCTACTCTGGCACAAATTTAGATCCTTTTGGTTGAACAAGTGCTGCAAGCTCCGATGGTCAGTATAAATCTCACAGGGAACCCCGTATAAATAATGGTGTCAAATCTTCAGGGCGCGAACAATGGCAGCTAACTCAAGGTCGTGAATAGGGTAGTTCTTCTCATGAATCTTCAACTGTCTAGATGCGTAGGCAATCACCCTACCGTCCTAAATCAACACCAGTCCAAGTCCAATCCTCGAGGCATTACAATAGACCGTAAAAGACCCCGAACCTATAGGCAATATCAAAACTAGGGCTGTGGTCAAAGTTTTCTTAAGCTTGTGGAAGCTCGCCTCACACTCCTCCGTCCACTAAAATGGAGCACCCTTCTAGGTCAACCTGGTCATATGTTACAACCCATATCCACATGTGTTAGTTCATGCCATATATTAGTTAACATAAATCCAAGAAGGAATTATCTTTGAGATGATAAGAAGTCAATCCTATTGGTCTTAAGTGATACAAGAGTGTATAAGGGTGATTAACCAGTATTAGAAGTTAAACGAATCAAGGATGTTGTAACTCGTATTTTCAGGTAATCTAGCAGTGCTTAATACACTCAAGAGGTCATTTATTAAGGTATTTTAATCATATAATATCCGTATCATAAGTCTTGAAGTCAAACGAGTTATGAAACAAAAGTCGACAAAAGTTGTCGCAACTTAGGTTCATAATTTTACTTAAACATTAGGTCAAATGTTTCTAATCTTTTATCATAATTTACAAGGAATTACGGGGTGATCTACCAACAAAATTAAATATCTATGAGTCTAGTTTCCAACGCATTAAACCGTTCATCGATACGATCTCGGAGTAGAGAGATATTCGCGTTTTCGCGAGACTGCGCCAAGCACCTCTCTATGGGGCCCACTAAGGCGGTTTAAGATATTTGGACCTATATAGGATGCCTCCAACCCGTTTTAAGTCATTTATTCTCACTATTTTCAGACCTTATAACCCTAGGAACATCCTCTCAAGGTTATCTCAAGATTCAAGACCCAAAAAAGGGCAAACAACACAAACCAAGTGTCGGGAATTCCGTGGCTCTAGTAAGTCTCTTGTTCTTCTTGTTGTTGCTCATTTTTGTGTCGTTCCAGCTCGTGTGGGAGGTTGTTTTAAAGGGTTTATGTTCTTTAAATACTCCCTCATGTTCTTAATATCAATCCTAGGTGATTTCAAGCCTTCTAAAGTGATTCTAGTGCCGAAAAACACTAATTGATCGCTAGTTTTGCTTTTTTGTTGTTGTGGCAGCATTGGAGGGATATTTCATGGAAATTTAAGGTCAAATTGGAGTTGTTCTTTCTGTATAAAGGTAAGGAACCTCTTACTCTATATGTATTTAAGATTATCCAAGTTGCGGCTAAGCCATTGAAGCTAGAACTTGTGAGATATATATCGAAAGGCTTGGTAGTAATGTTATTGTTTTGTGGACTGTTTTGCGTTGTTGTTGGGCTGCGTATTTTACTACTATCTTGTGGAGTTTTGGAGGAGGAAGGGTGTGGAGAAACACCATATATATGTAGGGTTATGGGCTGATAGTTATTCGTAACATTTCCAGGTTGTTTGACACGACTACGGTGGTCGTCGTATGTATGGAGTGATTAGGCTGTGTGTGGACTATTTTGGGAGGCTCAATATGTTTATTATTGATGTTGTTTGGGCTGTTTGGTGACTGTTTTGAATGGTGTGAGGTCATATATATAGGGGAGGTGCTGTCCGTTTCATCGTAAAATAGGTTGTGGTCGATACATAATAGTTATGACGCTTAAATGATAACGATAGTATCGTTTCTCTTATTGTAGACTAAGGAGTTTTGACAATTGCATAGCTTGAGATTGGGGCAGTATATACAAGGTATGTGAGGCTATCCCTTTCCTTCTTTTGCACGACTCTGATTGTACATAATGTAATGAACGAGCTTCCAAGATACTCTACTCTTAGAAGCTAGCAGTACTTACATTGTTTTCCCTCTTATGGAACGATTGATGTTAATGTTGCTTCTCTTATTCTTATGTTATCAATGTTGTTCGTACTTCCTAAATCTTATAAGGTTCATAGTGAAGAGTTAGTCCTAATAACGTGTACAGAGGATACCGACCTTACGTCACTCCGAAAGGTTTAGAATGTGATTCTATGAGTCGAGCATGCATTATATATATGTATCTATTTTACTCTACCAAGCCACGCTATAATTGGCCGGGTACGACACCTATTGTGCAACCACTGATCAGTTGGGTTTTACCGAGCTCCACGTGGCCGGGTACGATTCTACCGAGCCTATTATGGCCGGGTACGATATGATGATGATGATGCCCACAGAGGCGAATGCTTTAAAGGTTTATGTATTTATACATATGTATCATGCATTTCATGTAAGTAGCCCTCAGAGGTACTAAGATGTTACAGGTTGTATATTCTCTATCCTTGCTTACATTACTGATCGTATTTATGGTTCCTTGCCTTACATACTCAGTACTTTATTCGTACTGACGTCCTTTTATTTGTGGACGCTGCATGTCGTGCTGCAGGTCCTGATAGACAGGCAGGTGCAGCTCCCCCACCACAGTAGACTGTCCAGTTCAGCGGTGATTGGCGAGATCCCTTCTCCGGACTTGCCTTGGTCTTGGTATGCAATTTTTGTTATAGACATTATGGGTATGTCGGGGCCCTGTTCCGGCTATGTTGCAACACTTATGTTCTTTTAGAGGCTCATAGACAGGTGTCGGCTCATGTATAGTTTGGTATGCCTTGTCGGCTAGTTTTTGTTGTATAGTCTTTCATAGTAGCGTGGTAGCTCATACCTTATACGTAGTTTCTTGATTGTCTGGTCATCCCCTGCTATGTATGTTCATGCCGTCATATTTTATTGCTGGTTGTCCATGATCTAGGTCTACCATTTATATTGATCTCGTCAGCCTTAAAAGATAATAATGAAGGTTAGATGAAATGTACGTTGGTGCTCGGCAAGTGTGGTCGGGTGCTAGTCATGGCCCTTCAGTTTGGGTCGTGACAAACTTGGTATCAGAGCAAGTCTGTCCTAGGGGTTGTCTATGAGCCGTGTCTAGTAGAGTCTTGATTATGGATGTGTAGCGCGCCACATTTATAATCAGGAGGCTACATGACATCTAGGGTTGTTACCTTCTTCCTGAATCTAGATCGTGCGTAGAGTTGAGTCGTAAGTGTTCGTCTCTAATATTCACCTTGTTTTTTTCAGTGATGCCTTCGACTAGGAAGCAAACGATTAGTAGACGGCTTGATACAGCAGCGGGAGAGGGTACCAGTCAGGTGCCCCAAGTCAGAGCAGGACAAAGTGAGGCTCAAAGTGAGATGCCCTCTCATACCTCATCTACTCCATCTCCTCCAGAGGATATTAGAAGGCACCCAGCGCCTCCAGTTCCTCCGTCTGGCACTCCAGACCAGGATATGCGGAGTGCTTTGCAGTTATTGACTAGCTTGGTAGCTGCTCAGGCTCAGAGGCAGAATACAGGTGCTGCTGAGAAACCAGTTAGTACAAGAGTTCGTGATTTTATTAATTTAGACCCTCCAGTGTTTACCGGATCAGACCCCAAGGAGGACCCACAGACTTTTATTGACCAGGTTCATCGTACACTTCGGGTTATGCATGTTAGTGATACAGAGGCAGTAGAGTTGGCTTCTTATCGGCTACGGGATTTAGCGGTTCTCTGGTATGATAGTTGGGAGAGATCCAGGGGTCCGAACCCTCCTCCAGCTGTGTGGAAGGAATTTTCTGAGGCCTTTCTTCGTCACTACTTGCCAGTTGAGATACGACGAGCTAGAGCTGATAAGTTCTTGAACCTTAGACAAGGTAATATGAGTGTGCGAGAGTACAGTATGCAGTTTGATTCTTTGGCAAGGTATGCTCCCCATATGGTGGCCGAGATGAGTGATAGGGTGCATATGTTCGTGAATGGGTTGGGACCACATCTGATAAATGAGTGTACGACAGCCTCCTTGGTGGAGGGCATGGATATTTCCCGTATTCAAGCTTATGCCCAGACCCTAGAGGATCGTAAGCGCCAGCAGAGGGCAGTTAGGGAGCAGGATAGAGGCCAGCATAAGAGGGCGAGATTTGCAGGGTATTCTGATGACTTCAGAGGCCGCATCAGGCCACAGTTTTCGAGGAGTTCGGCGCCACCTGTAGCTAGTGCTCCTCCACAGTTTCAGAGGCCTCGATATGATCGATCCTATTCTGGTCCAGGTCAGAGTTCGCGGGCATCTGGCTCGCAACATCACAGGGATACTAGTCAGATGAGACCCCCAACACCACATTGTGATCAGTGCGGCAAGGCCCACTTTGGACTGTGTCGTCGAGGTTCTGATGCATGCTATTCGTGCGGGCAGCCTGGCCATATGATGCGGGATTGTCCTAATAGAGGAGGTGATGGTATGGCTCAGCCGACTGGATCTGTGTCTGGTTCTTCCTCATCAGTTCGACCTCCAGCACGGGGTTTTCAGCAGTCGACAGGTCGTGGTAGGGGTAGAGGTGCAGTGCCGAGTTCGAGTGGTGCTCAAAATCGAACCTATGCTCTAGTAGGTCGACAGGATCTCGAGTCGTCTCCAGATGTTGTTACAGGTATTATATCTGTGTTTTCTTATGATGTATATGCGCTGATTGATCCGGGATCTACATTATCATATGTTACACCCTTTGTGGCTAATAAGTTTGGCATTGAACCTGAATTGATAAGTAAACCCCTCGCGGTATCTACTCCGATAGGAGATTCTGTGATTGCTAGAAGGGTATATAGAGGTTGCACTGTGATGATTTGTAGTCGTCAAACCTCGGCAAATTTATTTGAGTTAGAAATGGTTGATTTTGATGTGATAATGGGAATGGACTGGTTGGCCTCATGCTATGCAAATGTTGACTGTCGTACGAAGATGGTTAGGTTCCAATTTCCGGGTGAACCCGTCATTGAATGGAAAGGGAACATTGCTACACCGAAAGGTAGGTTTATTTCCTATCTTAAGGCAAGGAAAATGATCTCAAAAGGTTACATTTATCATCTCGTTCGTGTTAGGGATGCGGACGCGAAACTGCCTACTTTACAATCAATCCCTGTGGTCAATGAATTCCCAGATGTTTTCCCAGATGAACTCCCAGGCCTTCCTCCTGAAAGGGAGATTGAGTTTAGCATTGATGTGTTGCCTGACACTCAACCGATCTCTATTCCTCCATACAGAATGGCCCCGGCAGAGTTGCGAGAGTTGAAGGTGCAGTTGAAGGACTTGCTGGATAAGGGCTTTATTAGGCCTAGCACTTCACCTTGGGGTGCACCAGTCCTATTCGTGCGGAAGAAAGACGGGTCGTTACGGATGTGTATCGACTATCGACAGTTGAATAAGTCTACTATAAAGAACAAGTATCCACTTCCAAGAATTGATGACCTGTTTGACCAACTCCAGGGTGCCAAGTATTTCTCTAAGATTGATTTACGTTCAGGGTATCATCAGGTGAGGGTTAGGGAGAAGGATATTCCAAAGACGGCCTTCCGGACAAGATATGGGCACTTTGAGTTCTTGGTGATGTCGTTCGGGCTAACAAATGCCCCAGTAGCTTTTATGGATCTCATGAATACTATATTCAGGCCCTATCTTGATGTGTTCGTGATTGTATTCATTGATGACATTCTAGTGTATTCTCGTTCGGAGGCGGAACATGCGGGCCACTTGCGGATAGTATTACAGACGCTTCAGGATCGTAAGTTATATGCTAAGCTCTCCAAATGTGAATTCTGGCTGAACTCAGTAGCATTCCTTGGCCATGTGATATCTGATGAGGGTATTAGTGTCGACACTCAGAAGATCGATGCAGTAAAGAATTGGCCGAGACCTACAACACCATCAGAAGTCCGCAGCTTCCTAGGGCTAGCAGGATATTATAGGCGGTTTGTAGAAGGATTTTCCTCTATATCATCACCATTGACTAAGTTAACACAAAAAGCTACCAAATTCCAGTGGTCTGACACTTGTGAACGTAGTTTTCAGGAGCTGAAGAATCGATTGACATCTGCACCAGTGCTCACTCTTCCTGAAGGAACAAAAGGTTATGTGGTATATTGTGATGCCTCAGGTATAGGTTTGGGGTGCGTATTGATGCAGTGTGGGAATGTGATTGCTTATGCATCAAGACAATTGAAGAAGCATGAAAAGAATTATCCAACCCATGATTTGGAATTGGCTGCAGTAATATATGCTTTGAAGATATGGCGGCACTACTTATACGACGTCCATGTTGACATCTACACAGATCACAAGAGTTTACAATACATCTTCAAGCAGAAAGAGTTGAATTTGAGGCAGCGTAGGTGGCTTGAATTATTGAAAGACTACGACGTCGAGATATTGTATCATCCCGGTAAAGCCAATGTTGTGGCAGACGCTCTCAGCCGTAAATCAATGGGAAGCTTAGTACATATTGAGGCAGGTAGATGGGGGTTGATTAAAGAGCTTCATCAGCTAGCCAATATGAGAATCAGATTGTTAGACTCTGATGATGGAGGTGTTACTGTACAGAATACATCAGAATCATCTTTGGTAGCCGAGGTAAAAGCACGACAATATGAAGATCCTATCTTAGTACGATTAAGAGAAAGCATTCAACAGTGTAAAAGTATGGCTTTTGGGATCGGAAAAGACGGGGCACTGAGATACCAGAGCCGATTGTGTGTGCCTAATGTGGCAGGGTTGCGAGAGAAGATTATGAATGAGATTCATCAATCCCGATATTCCATCCATCCCGGCTCGACAAAGATGTATCATGATGTCAAGGAGCAGTATTGGTGGGATAATATGAAGAAGTCTATTGCAGAATTTGTAGCCCAGTGTCCCAATTGTCAACAAGTAAAGATAGAACATCAGAAACCCGGTGGATTGCTTCAAAATATAGAGATTCCGACCTGGAAGTGGGAGGTGATTAATATGGACTTCATTATTGGATTACCTCGCTCTTATCATAAGTTTGACTCCATCTGGGTGATAATTGATCGACTTACAAAATGTGCCCATTTTCTGCCAGTGAAGACAACTTACACGGCTGAAGATTATGCGAAGTTGTATATCAAGGAGATTGTTAGGCTTCATGGTGTGCCCATATCTATTATATCAGACCGAGGAGCTCAATTTACGGCTAACTTTTGGAGGTCTTTCCAGAAGGGTTTAGGCACACAGGTAAATCTCAGCACTGCATTTCATCCGCAGACTGATGGACAGGCTGAACGTACCATTCAGACACTGGAAGATATGCTACGAGCATGTGTTCTAGATTTTAAGGGGAATTGGGATGATCATCTTCCACTCATAGAATTCGCCTATAACAATAGCTACCATTCCAGTATTAAAATGGCCCCATACGAGGCACTATACGGGAGGAGATGTAGATCACCAGTTGGATGGTTCGAAGTCGGTGAAACAGAATTATATGGGCCAGATTTGATTCACCAAGCTATTGAGAAGGTGAAAGTGATACAGGAGCGATTGAGGACGGCACAAAGCAGGCAAAAATCTTATTCTGATGTCCGACGTCGTGATCTAGAGTTTGAGGTTGGTGATTGGGTTTTCCTGAGGATCTCACCAATGAAGGGTATTATGCGTTTTGGGAAGAAAGGTAAGCTGAGTCCAAGGTATATCGGGCCGTATAAAATTCTTCGACGAATTGGACAGGTTGCTTATGAGTTAGAATTGCCATCCGAATTGGAATTTGTCCACCCGGTATTCCATGTATCTATGTTGAGAAAATGTATTGGAGACCCTTCTCGAGTCGTCCCTATCAAAGATGTACAAGTTACAAAGGACCTATCATATGAAGAAGTGCCAGTGGCGATATTAGATCGGCAAGTCCGCAAGCTGAGAACAAAAGATGTAGCTTCCGTCAAAGTATTGTGGAGGAACAAAAATATGGAAGAAATGACATGGGAAGCAGAAGAGGAGATGAAGTCTAAATACCCTTACTTATTCCAGAATGAAGATAACAAGGATGCTGGTGGAAGACAGGATACATTGGAAGGTGAAACGGCTCTATGAGGTAAGCAATAATTTGAGAATACTCCTCCTTAATACAAAATGGTGATATGTAGATAATGTAAATACGCATAATGCTTTGTGTAGCCTTGTGAAGCCATATGTTGGGCTTAATTACTTGCAAGTTTTGCTAGTGACCATTTTATAGGGGAAAATTGATCGGAAATTTCCATTGGAATCCACGATGATTTAAACTCCCCATAAACCCTTACATTCGAGGACGAATGTTCCTAAGGGGGGAGGGTGTTACAACCCATATCCACATGTGTTAGTTCATGCCATATATTAGTTAACATAAATCCAAGAAGGAATTATCTTTGAGATGATAAGAAGTCAATCCTATTGGTCTTAAGTGATACAAGAGTGTATAAGGGTGATTAACCAGTATTAGAAGTTAAACGAATCAAGGATGTTGTAACTCGTATTTTCAGGTAATCTAGCAGTGCTTAATACACTCAAGAGGTCATTTATTAAGGTATTTTAATCATATAATATCCGTATCATAAGTCTTGAAGTCAAACGAGTTATGAAACAAAAGTCGACAAAAGTTGTCGCAACTTAGGTTCATAATTTTACTTAAATATTAGGTCAAATGTTTCTAATCTTTTCTCATAATTTACAAGGAATTACGGGGTTATCTACCAACCAAATTAAAGATCTATGAGTCTAGTTTCCAACGCATTAAACCGTTCATCGATACGATCTCGGAGTAGAGAGATATTCGCGTTTTTGCTAGACTGCGCCAAGCACCTCTCTATGGGGCCCACTAAGTCGGTTTAAGATATTTGGACCTATATAGGATGACTCCAACCCGTTTTAAGTCATTTCTTTTCACTATTTTCAGACCTTAGAACCCTAGGAACATCCTCTCAAGGTTCTCTCAAGATTCAAGACCCAAAAAAGGGCAAACAACACAAATCAAGTGTCGGGAATTCCGTGGCGCTAGTAAGTCTCTTGTTCTTCTTGTTGTTGCTCATTTTTGTGTCGTTCCAGCTCGTGTGGGAGGTTGTTTTAAAGGGTTTATGTTCTGTAAATACTACCTCATGTTCTTAATATCAATCCTAGGTGATTTCAAGCCTTCTAAAGTGATTCTAGTGCCAAAAAACACTAATTGATCGCTAGTTTCGCTTTTTTGTTGTTGTGGCAGCATTGGAGGGATATTTCATGGAAATTTAAGGTCAAATTGGAGTTGTTCTTTCTGTATAAAGGTAATGAACCTCTTACTCTATATGTATTTAAGATTATCCAAGTTGCGGCTAAGCCATTGAAGCTAGAACTTGTGAGATATATATCGAAAGGTTTGGTAGTAGTGTTATTGTTTTGTGGATTGTTTTGCGTTGTTGTTGGGCTGCGTATTTTACTACTATCTTGTGGAGTTTTGGAGGAGGAAGGGTGTGGAGAAACACCATATATATGTAGGGTTATGGGCTGATAGTTATTCGTAACATTTCCAGGTTGTTTGACACGACTACGGTGGTCGTCGTATGTATGGAGTGATTAGGCTGTGTGTGGACTATTTTGGGAGGCTCAATATGTTTATTATTGATGTTGTTTGGGCTGTTTGGTGACTGTTTTGAATGGTGTGAGGTCATATATATAGGGGAGGTGCTGTCCGTTTCATCGTAAAATAGGTTGTGGTCGATACATAATAGTTATGACGCTTAAATGATAACGATAGTATCGTTTCTCTTATTGTAGACTAAGGAGTTTTGACAATTGCATAGCTTGAGATTGGGGCAGTATATACAAGGTATGTGAGGCTATCCCTTTCCTTCTTTTGCACGACTCTGATTGTACATAATGTAATGAACGAGCTTCCAAGATACTCTACTCTTAGAAGCTAGCAGTACTTACATTGTTTTCCCTCTTATGGAACGATTGATGTTAATGTTGCTTCTCTTATTCTTATGTTATCAATGTTGTTCGTACTTCCTAAATCTTATAAGGTTCATAGTGAAGAGTTAGTCCTAATAACGTGTACAGAGGATACCGACCTTACGTCACTCCGAAAGGTTTAGAATGTGATTCTATGAGTCGAGCATGCATTATATATATGTATCTATTTTACTCTACCGAGCCACGCTATAGTTGGCCGGGTACGGCACCTATTGTGCAACCACTGATCAGTTGGGTTTTACCGAGCTCCACGTGGCCGGGTATGATTCTACCGAGCCTTATGATGGCCGGGTACATTTTTTTTACCGAGCCTATTATGGCCGGGTACGATATGATGATGATGATGCCCACAGAGGCGAATGCTTTAAAGGTTTATGTATTTATACATATGTATCATGCATTTCATGTAAGTAGCCCTCAGAGGTACTAAGATGTTACAGGTTGTATATTCTCTATCCTTGCTTACATTACTGATCGTATTTATGGTTCCTTGCCTTACATACTCAGTACTTTATTCGTACTGACGTCCTTTTATTTGTGGACGCTGCATGTCGTGCTGCAGGTCCTGATAGACAGGCAGGTGCAGCTCCCCCACCACAGTAGACTGTCCAGTTCAGCGGTGATTGGCGAGATCCCTTCTCCGGACTTGCCTTGGTCTTGGTATGCAATTTTTGTTATAGACATTATGGGTATGTCGGGGCCCTGTTCCGGCTATGTTGCAACACTTATGTTCTTTTAGAGGCTCATAGACAGGTGTCGACTCATGTATAGTTTGGTATGCCTTGTCGGCTAGTTTTTGTTGTATAGTCTTTCATAGTAGCGTGGTAGCTCATACCTTATATGTAGTTTCTTGATTGTCTAGTCATCCCCTGCTTTGTATGTTCATGCCGTCATATTTTATTGCTGGTTGTCCATGATCCAGGTCTACCATTTATATTGATCTCGTCAGCCCTAAAAGATAATAATGAAGGTTAGATGAAATGTACGTTGGTGCTCGACAAGTGTGGTCGGGTGCTAGTCATGGCCCTCCAGTTTGGGTCGTGACATCATAGGGGCTGCAATCGATGAAAACCCCTCTACAAAACGATAGTAGTAGCCAGCCAAACCAAGGAACTATGGATCTCTATAGTTGAGGATGGTCTGGGCCAACTCTGTACGGCCTCTATCTTCTTCGGATCCACCTGAATACCCTCACTCGATGCCACGTGGCCAAGGAATGCCACTGAATCCAACCAAATCTCACATTTTGAGAACTTAGCATATAACTTCTTCTCTCTCAAAGTCTGAAGCACAGTCCACAGGTGCTGCTCATGATCTTCCCGACTCCAAGAATACACCAGAATATCATCAATAAGGACAATGATGAATGAGTCAAGATACGTCCGGAACACACTGTGCATTAAATGCATAAAGGCTGCTAGGGCATTGGTCATCCCAAATGACATGACAAGGAACTCATAATAACTATACCGAGTCCTGAAAGCAGTCTTCGGGATGTCTGGCTCCCAAATCTTCAATTGATGGTAACCTGAGTGTAAATCAATCTTAGAAAACATTCGTGCGCCCTGAAGCTGGTCAAACAGATCATCAATACGAGGCAAAGGATAACGGTTCTTCACTGTAACCTTGTTCAACTGGCGGTAATCAATACATGTACGCATAGAACCATCCTTTTTCTTCACAAACAAGACAAGAGCACCCCAAGGTGAAACACTGGTCCGAATAAACCCTTATCAAGCAATTCCTGCAACTGATCCTTCAACTTAGGAGGAGCCATATGACACAAAGGAATAGAAATAGGCTAAGTTCCCGATAACAGATCTCTATCAGGCGGCATGCCCGGAAGATCAGCTGGGAACACATCGAGATAATCCCGTACTACTGGGACTGAATCAACTGAAGGGGTATCAATACTGGCATCACTCACATAAGCTAAATACGCATCATACCCCTTCTCAACCATACGCTGAGCCTTAAGTAAAGAAATAACTCTACTGGGAGTGTGATCTAAAGTATCCCTCCACTCAACACGTGGTACACCTAGCATAGCTAGCGTCCCAGTTTTGGCGTGACAATCAAGAATAGCATAATGGGCGACAACCAGTCCATGCCCAAGATAATATCAAAATCTACCATGCTGAGTAACAACAAATCGGCTATGGTCTCAAAACCACGAAGAGTAACCAAAGACGATCGATAAATGCGGTCCACAACAAGTGAATCTCCTACAGGAGTAGAAACATAAACAGGGGAACTAAAAGAATTCCGAGGTACACCCAAATGCAGAGCAAAATAAGAAGACATATAAGAGTAAGTAGAGCCTAGATAGAATACAACCGATGCATCTCTGTGGCAAACCAATATAATCCTTGTGATGATAGAATCAAAGGCAACAACCTCGGTACGAGCAGAAATGGCATAGTATGTGGCTTGGCCTCCCCCTCGAGGGCAACCACTACCTCCCCGACCTCCATCTCTAGCTGGCTGAGTAGGTGGGGTAGCAACTGGAGCTGTAATCATAGCCTGTGAAATCTGCGGGGCATGCTGTGGCTGAAAAGTCTATGGAGGTGCAGTCCTCCCAAGTCTAGGGCAATCCCTCACCACATGGCATGTGTCACCATATTCAAAACAAGCTCTAGGAGGACATGGTGACTGCGACTGGCTACGGCCAGGTCTGCTGGACTGACCTCTGAAAGCACCCCGCGCAGGAGGAACGCTAGAAACCGGGGGTGCATAATAAGGCTCCTGAGGCCTAGGAGGAGCTGGAGCACTACTGGCTGCTGGAAGAGCTGAATGAACAGGACGACTCATATAACTCTTACCATGACGACCTGCAGCTAGGGTACGAGCACCAAAATAATGGCCCGACTCTCGAGACCTCTTGGCCTCCCTTTCCTCTCTCTCCCTAGCATGCATACCCTCAATCCTCATAGCAATGCTCACCACCTACTAATAAGAAATATCCATCTCCAACTCACGAGCCATGCTAGACATGATGCTGGGAATAAGGCCCTCAATAAACCGGTGAACTCTCCCGCGAACTGTAGAAACCAAGGCTGGTGCATGCCTAGACAAACTAGTGTAACAGATAGCATACTCTGAGACAGTCATAGCACCCTGGCGCAAATGCTCAAACTCTGCGCTCCATGCGTCCCTGAGGCTCTGAGGAACATACTCTCTCAGGAATAGATCTGAAAACTGAGTCCAAATCAGTGAAGCAGCCTCATCTTGACTATCTAACTCATAGGTGCGCCACCACTCATAGGCAGCTCCTCGAAGCTGGATGGTAGTGAAGGAAACCCGGCTCGATCCTGATATACCCATGGTGCGGATAATGCGGTAACTCTCATCTAGAAATCCCAAAGCATCCTCCGATGCTAGACCACTAAATACAGGAGGCTTGTACTTCTTGAACCTCTCAAGCCTCAGCTGCTCATCCTCGGAAGCCGCTGCCCTGTCCTTGAGCTGAACTAGCACTGCAGGTGGCACAGGGATAATCTCAGGGACCTGCTCAACATGCACTCGCTGCTCAGGAGTGCGGGCGACAAGAGTCTGTGCTCCTTCCTCAGCCTGAGATGTAGCCGCAACAAGGGGAAGTAACCCTGCCTAACCCAGAGTAGTGTACATGCTCATGAACTGTGCCAGAGTCTCCTAAAGAGCTAGAGTAGTAGTAGCAATAAGCGTGTTAGGTGCCTGGACTCCGGTTGGAACTGCTGGTGGTACCTCGGCAGCCGCTCGCGTAGGTGCTCTAGCTGCACCACGTGTGCATCCTCGGCCTCTACCGCGGCCTCTACCGCGGCCTCTGACGGTTGCAGTAGGGGCGCGAGTGCCTGATCATTTCAGGTAGCGCGTGTCCTCACTATCGGTGAGAGAATAGAAGATAGAAGTTCAGAATTTGTGTTGTCAAAAATCATGCACGACAAGGAAATCAAATGAAGTGAAATTTACCTAACAGTTACATAGCCTCTCGTAGATAAGTATAGACGTCTCCGTACCGATCAGCGAGACTCTAATAAACCGGCTTGTGATCCATGACTCCTATGAACCTAGAGCTCTGATACCAACTTGTCGCGACCCCAGTTCGCCCTTCATGAACCATTGTGACGTCACCTAGTCTCTACGACTAGGTAAGCCTAAATTGCGGAAGTAAAGCAATTTAAAATAGGAATAAAGTAATAGTAGTGTTTAAATGTGCCGCTCGGCATACACCATGTTTAACTCTCAATACCAATACGTAAATCCAAGGCCCGAAAACCCACAAATCACAAGCTAAGAAAAATACTACATAGCTCTAACTTCGGAATGTCTAATAAGAATCAAAAAATACAGAAGGGCTAAATACTAAAAGCAGGAATAGAAAGGGACTTCTCGGTCAGTGGACGCGGCAGATGTAACTCGAAGTTTCTAGAGCAGTCGCCTCCTCAAAGATGATAGGCCTGAGTAGTGGTACCTAGATCTGCACATGAAAAACATGCGTAGAAGAGACATGAGTACACCACAGTGGTACTCAGTAAGTGCCAAGCCTAACCTCGGTTGGGTAGTGACAAGGAAGGTCAGGGCCCTACTGAGATTAAATAAACATAAAGATGACCGGATAAGATAAGCAGTACAATTGAGAATCTACAATAAGAATCTACACAAGATAATAAGAGTACAATAACGGAAATAGAGATGAAGGCAAACCACAAGGAAGTAACCGGGGATCTCACTGTATCCCAAGGATCTCTTAGTACCCTCAATATATGCCAGGGATCTCTTGATATCCCGAGGATCTCTCAGTATCCTCAATATTTTTTAGGGATCTCTTGGTATCCCGAGGATCTCTCGGTATCCTCAATATATGCTAGGGATCTCTTGGTATCCCGAGGATCTCTCGGTATCCTCAATATATGCTAGAGATCTCTTGGTATCCCGATGATCTCTTCGTATCCTCAATATACGTGCCAGGGATCTCTTGGTATCCCACACATCAGTGCAGATCATAAATACGTACAGGGGATCTCTCGATATGCCGTCCCGTAGTCCCAAATTAAAAATACATAGAAGAAACACAAGAATACTCAATTAAATGCAAATTTCGTACCAAGTAAACAGTTAATTCTAGCCTAACATGCTTCATGTAATGCAATTAAGGAATTTTCAGCAAATTGGCAATTAAATAACCTAAACATGCTTTTCTAAACTACACCAGGCTAAATTCGCAAGTAGAATAAAGCAGGAAAAAGGAACTCAATTGAAATACTTAAAGTAAAACCGGATTTTCAACAATTAGCTCAAGTACGCACTCGTCACCTCACATACAAGTCATTTCAATTACCAAATATATCATATCCTAAGGGGAAGGTCCCCCACACAAGGTTAGACAAGCCACTTACCTCGAACCAGCTCAAAAATCAATCCGAAACCACACTTTTGCCATAAGTACTCGACCCCAAATGGCCCAAATCTATTCAATTCAATTTCATAATGTAAATAACACTTCAAGTAACTGATTCTACAATTAAATTCTAAGCTAATACGCGAAATTAGGTAAAATGACCAAAATGCCACTCGAGCACACGTCTCAGAATCGGGTGATATTTACATTTTCAGAAACCTCGTACTCTCACGAGTCTATTCATAACAAGAACATTGAAATCATAGTCCAAATGATCCCTCAAATCCACATTTAAAGGCCTCTTAAACTCAAACCCTAATTACCCATTTTTCTCAAATGTTTCACCGCTAATTAGGTCTTTAAGCACATAAAAACGAGTTATGAAGTCAAGGACGTACCTCTAAGTGATTCCCCTTTGTTTTCCTAAAAAATCTCTCTCAAAATCTTTAAACCAGGATGAAAATGGTGAAAGAATGGATCAAAATCCCAAAGGCAACTATTTATATGTTCTGCCCAGTGATTCCTGCATTTGCGGTCCCGCTTATGCGGAAACTACGTCGCATTTGCGACTTTCATTAAATGACCAGAAACCGCATCTACGATCACCCTTTTGCAGATGCGCTACTGCTTCTGTGGTATTCCTTCCGCATATGCGGAACCTGAAGAAAGGACCTAAATTCGCTTATGCGGTCTCCTTAGACCCGCAGATGCAAAAATACCAGAAGCAGCAAAAATACAGCAGCTGCAACATTTCCTCAACTTCTCGTTAACCATCCGAAATCACCCTGAGGCCCCCGAAACCTCAACTAAAAGCACAAACATCACCTAATACCTTATTCAAACTTGTACCAATCCTTAAAACACCTAAACCAACATCGAAACCTCGAATTAACCAAGTATTTAAGCCTAAGAACTCCAAATTTCCTCAAAATACGCTTTCGATCAAAAAGTCTATCACAACATATCCGAATGACCTGAAATTTTGCACACACATCACATTCAACACTAAGGAGCTACTCCAACCTCCGGAATTCCATTTCGACTCTCGGATCAAAATCTCACTATCGGACCGGAAACATAAAAAATTCAACTTTCGACATTTCAAGCCTAAATTAGCTACGGACTTCCAAAATACAATCCGAACACGCTCCTAACCCCGAAATCACCTAACGGAGCTTACTGAACCATCAGATTTCCATTCTGAGGCTGTCTTCACACTGTTCCAACTACGATCAACTTTCTAGCACTTAAGCTCTCATTTAGGGACTAAGTGTCCCAAAACTCTCCGAAACTCAAAACCGAACATCCTGGCAAATTGAAATAGCAGAAATAAACTTGGGGAAAATTGTTAATAGGGGATCGGGGTGTTAATTCTTAAGACGATCGACTGGTCATCACACGTTCATTGGGAATAACTCATTTCCTTTTTGGGAATTGAGTATTTGAAGAGTCGCCACCTAATGAGTTAAGGTGCGTTAGGGAACCTAGAGCAATTAACTCATGTAACCAGTTTGCATTACCAGAGATTAGGGTAAGAGCTCGAAATAACCTTGAGGGGAAGGTGTTAGGCTCCCCTCGTGGTCCACAACGGTGGGTCCCAATCGAACTTAGTTATTTGAATTAGTTATTAATAAGTAAACAATCTAAGCACCCATTTGCAAATAAGGGAAGTTGATACAGTCTAAGCACACATATATAATCAAGGAAGTTTAGATGGACCAAGCACACATATGTAGATTTTAGACAGTCTAAGCACAAATACTTAAATTAAAGAAGTTTGGACAGTCTAAGCATACACACATAAATTAAGAAAGTTTGAACAGTCAGAGCATACATACATAAATTAAAGAAGGGAAGTCCTAAGTTGGTTAGCCTAGGATCACATCTGTACAATACCCTGTAAGCCTTCCTCAATTAGAGGGGTTACACGTGGCATTAGCGCACATGTCATCATATCCCTTTACTACCCATTACCCTCCCCTTAGTGGTTATATAAGCGAGTTTAATTAACGAACTCTAAGCGTGCTTTACCCGTCCCTTCCTTGTGTTCTCGGAGGTGTTTAAGACCTCTATACTTAGGCAGTTCTAGACACTCCTAAGGTATTTAAAAGGTAAAATCTAAGTGACAACAAAGAATACATAGGACTGTCAAATAGGGAAGCAATTAGGGGGCTCATGTTTTACCTCCACACATCAGTAGATAAGTAGCACGTCTCAAGCAACTGATTTTAAATAAATTCAGAAAGTCCTAGAACATGATATGAACATTACAATCACAGAATATGCAGCATTTGTTTAAGAGCGAAGTGGAAGAACTCTAATTAGCTTGCCTATTGATTTTATAGCCTGTTAAACCTGGACAATTTCACACGTAAACAGAACCTGATTTCACAGTTATAAGACCATTAATTACCTAAGGCTTGCCTAAGCTTGGGTCTGTATGAAATCATAACTCTAGGAATTGGTTAAGACAACTTGAAGTCATTCAATCCTATAGGCATACTGATCTAGGCGATTACTGTTACAGAACTGGTTTCATGCATGTTTATACTAGAACATGATATCTATGTGTTGGACTATTTTTAAACTTTTTTACAGACAATTATTCATTTAAACGACGTAGAAATGATTTAGAGCCAATGCAAACAGAGTCCTAAATCAGGATTTCTAATGCACAAAGAGGTGGTCATTTTATTAAGCATGATTACAACAGTAGTTTAATGACATGATTTCCAGGTGATAACAACTTATGCAGAATCAGAGAAAGAAGTGATGAACTTATAACATATTTCTAATATGTAAAATATAAATGAAAGTACCCTAAGGCAAGATTTCTAATGGAACAACACAAACCTAAGGCATGATTCCAATTTGAAGATAAGAACATCATAGTCCTAAAGCATGATTTCTATCATAATAAAAACCTAAAGCATGATTTCTACCTGGTTTCCCCACAAAAATCATATATGAACCCTCTCCTTTTTTACTAATTACCCTAACATCTGTTTACAAATAATATTATTACAGACCAGAATCAAATGAATTACATAAATAAAGCTATACTATAGGGAGCCTAAATTAGGCCCAAAGTAAACCTGGGAATGCCAGGCCTTCAATAGAGTCTTAGAAGCCAAAGATCTCATAACCAATAATGTGTATATTGGTGTGTCAGAGTTCTCTAAGGACCTGAAGGATCCCGGGCAATGCTCACACCAAGACCTTTCTCAAATGGGGATTGGTTATGTGCAGTGTAGAAGGGCCAGCCCTGGTGTGCCAGAGTTCAGAGGGATCTCAAGGATCCCTAAGCAGCACACACACCAGAGGGGTAGAACCTAGTAGTCTAAGAGTAGGGTTAGAGTGTTTGGCATAGTTTTAAAAGACTTAGTAAAACTGTTTAGAAGTGAAAAGATTCTGGAACAGTTTTTAAAGATGTTAGGAGTGACCAATTTTTTGAGAAGAATATTAAGAGTAAGAGAAACATTTTTTGAAATTATTTTTGAGGAAGGCATACTCAGCAAACAACCCAATTAATCATAGAATACCTTGATCCACTTAACAAGCAGACTTACAAATAGAGGTGAAGGGGATTGGGGAACATATAGGGTTGAAACTACATAAATAGGGAAACATTTGATACAACAAATGTGCAGAACAACTAGGAGTCTATTGAACAAGTTAGTTATGGTAATAGACAGTTAGGACATAGAGAATGTATTAGGGTTGTTTACCGTGAAAATGGTAATAATAATTAAATTTGTAGACGGGACTCTAAAAATACGTGATCTAATTTTATGCTAGTTGTTGAAGCAGTAGATGCTAGATATGTGAAGATAAAAGATAAAGCGCGAGTTAAAATGAGATTGTGAGCAAATCGGGGGGTTAGCTGTTCGGGCCTCGGACTGGTCGATGAGGGGCCTCGAGGTCGATGCCTGGGCTTGGGCTCGAGCTATTGGGGATAATCAGGAAGGGGATAACAGTTAGAATATAATTAAAGGAGACTCTTTATGGACAATAACAAGCAATAAATGAAGAACAATTATGAAAGCAATAAATGAAAGTGATAATCTCGAGTGAGTAAGTTAGAGAGAGAAGAAAGAGAGTTGTTATTTATCTTATGTAGAATAGTTGGAGCAACAACAGTCCTTTACAAAGTGGTAAGGATACCCTTTATATAGGAGGGGAAATCAAACATAGTAAAAGACACATTAATTGTAAAGGTATGGAGATGGGACGGCTAGACACGACACCCTAATATAGGTACTAGGTAGGCTGGCTTTGTCAAACTTAACCGCATGCCCCAGGAACTCCCTATTTTTACTCTAGCCTCGGTCAAAATTCCTTTTAGGCCGGGCCTCAGTGAGCTTCGAGGGAGGGAAATCGGTCGCAGCTTCGCGTCCTCGAGATGTTCTTCTAAAATGCACTAATAGCAAGAAATTGGACCTTCTGATTTTGCCGCATATAGATAGTCTCCGCGTTTCCTAGAGCGAAGTGATGGGAAATGATTCTGATGTCCAACCCTTCGGGCTTCCCATGATGACATCATGCCGATGATGCAACCTATGATGTGAACCTTCATGATAATCGGGACATCCCATGGACTTGTCTTTTCGATGCCGTTCAATGCACCGTCGATTCCTGTTCTTCAAAGTGACAGTACTGCCATCGATCCTGCTTCCAAGAACGCATTGATTACGCCTGCCGGTACATCTTTCAAAAGCATTGATGGCCATGCCATTATCGCCTATAAATAGGGGTATTCTGGCGTTATTTTTCTATTCAAGTGCCTTCCTCCATTCGTTCATCCCTTTCTTGTCGCCATCTTTCTCTATTGTTAATCACCATGTTTGGAGTTCATGGCCTCAAGGTTGTTTGGCAGCATTCCCATCGATCGTGTGGTGGCCTTTTGCCTGAGCTTTCCTTTGTCGAGCAAAATTATACCGTTCAATCGTTGTTGTTGTTGTTGTTGTTACGCCTGCTATTGCTTTCATTATTAGCTTGAGATGATGATATACGGGGATTGACTTTCCTCACTCTAGAAAATTATTCGGACTATATACCGCTGCTCACAGGGGGGCTCGAATTATACACCGCTGCTCACCTTCATACCCCAGCTCGATGTGGCACTTCGCCTTGGGCTGGCAGCTTGCACGACTCAATGTACCAAGAAGTGGATTCAAAGTAGCTGTGCAAGCGAGGTCGACGTTCGCCAGGTCTTATGCCTCTCCGAGGTTCTCTTGGCCAATGAGGGTCCTCGACCTCTGGCGGGCTATAGCATTTTTTCATCCCTTCCTGCTTCTCCATTTTTGTGTAGAGACCCTTTGTAGGCTTTTTTAATCATATAAGGCCCCTCGAGGGTCGTTGTAAACAAATGTTTATGAATATAAAGATATTTTCTTGACTTCTGCCTTTGATAGTTGCCATATTCTTGTATACTCTTGTGCATTTGCGGGGATTCTGAATGTTTACTCTGTTAATGATCGTCAATATCTAACTGCGAGCATTCCTTATAGTCTTTAGTTGATAGAAATGGCTCCTTTCTGAGCCCACCGTTGTTCCCCGGACCAAGCCCGAAGCGGTTCGATAGACTCGGGTCATCGTGACCCTTGTCTCATAAAGACAGAGCATCGAACCTTGAAATTTTTGAGAGTGGTCTCTGAGCGAGGGTCAGCTTCAGGCCCCTGGAGATCTACTTTGAACTTGATGTAGATAACCTTTTAAGGCATTGTAGGTAGGTCCTTGAGGAGGGGTTACCCATATTTAGGCGATGTCCTGAGGTCGAGCCCTCATGGATGGAGCTCGAAGTGCTTACTTTTCTTCTTGAGAGGAACCCTTGAGGTCGGGTACCATCTCAGGACTGGAGACGACGTGGCTGGATTTTTGAAGCCTTACTTCTCTTCGATGGAGGTCCTCAAGGTCGGGTACCACGAAACTCATATCAAAGTCGTTGGCCTCCCAAGGCCTAACTAAGGTAGGCGGACCGTTGCTATTTCCCCACATATATATGGAGATGCTCCTGCTTCTTGGTAGATCCCAATATTTTAGATTGATATCCTTCCATTTTGACATCGAGTCCTTCGTTACCTTAGAACCAAAGCATTTGCGTAAGTTCCCGCTTCAGCTTGCTAGTTCTGCCATAGCCATGACTACTACTTCAGGGTCTGCCCGGCAGAGAGGGGAGAGTTCCACTCCCAATGTTCGGGATCCATGAGAGTTCACTTTGAAGACTATGTATTCGATAAGAGAGGAGCACCTAGAGCTAGGGAGGAGAGACTGCAGATGGGGAGAAGGGTAGCGTTGCAGGTGCTTCCCCCGGACAAGGGTATCACGGATTTTGCTGATGGATTCCTGAACGTGTACTTGTACCTTTTTGCACTAGGCCCCCTTGATAGGGTCGTGCTCGATTTCTATTTAAAGTATCAGGTTACTTTGGCGTAGATACATCCGTTGTTTTGGCGAATAGTGCTGATGATGAGGTTCTTTGCGGAGAAGGTAGGGATTGAATTCACGCTCATTCATCTTGTCAGGCTGTACCAGCCCTTTCATCATCGAGGTCTGCTAACCTTACGGTGCCATTCATCCATGCCCTTTGTTGTTGATGATGAGGAAGATGGAGATCGGGAGTGGATTAGTCGGTTCATCCGGCTCCGGATGGAGGTTCAAAATGAGCTCGAGTCGTAACCCGATTTGGAGACTGGATCCAAAATAGTTAATTATACATGCCTAAGGGCAAAGCGTAAGAGACATCATTGCCAGCTTCATGAGCCTCAGGGCCACACACACAAAAGGTCGTTTTGATCCAAGGCATAAGAGTCGTTGTCGCCAGCCCACGCAAACACAGAACTTGTGGGTCAATTGTGCTCGGGTCGAAATCCGACTCGGAGACTGAACCAAAAATAGTTAAAATACAAATGCCCAAGGGCAAGGCATAAGAGCCATTGTTGCTGCCCATGCAGACACAAAAGCTTGAGGGTCGAATGAGCTCGAGTCAAAGCCCGACTCGGAGACTGAACCCAAAATAGTTGAGCAAAATCATAAGAGCTCTAACTCCAGCTTACACTAAAGGCCGCATCGACCGAACACGTAAGATCCCCCGGACCTACCTAATGAGCCCCGGAGCCATGTCGCGAATCTAAGGATTCTCACCAACTTCGAAACCAGTCTACCTGATCAGAAGCAAAGTAGAAAGGGGTACGTAAGAAATGAAGCTTCAACTTTTCTTTTATTTACATACATGAAAAAATGCATTCTCTATCTACAAACACGCTCTGAAAATATCACATACAAGATGGCAAAGTTTACGCCCCGCCCTTGAGGGCTACGACCTACCAACCTCATCTTCACTCTCCTCAGTGTCGGACAGAAGTGACCTAGCATCACGCTCATTCGCCCTCGCTCGCGCCAACTCTTTCGGGAGAACAAAACTCCTGGCACCGATCTTCTCGAGAACCCTTCTTCGGGATCTACAACGAGCATATTCTTTGATCTTCTCTTCACGGGAGAGGACCCTTTCAACTTGTCTTGGGAATCGGTAACATCCTTCAAATGAATCGCCATCTCCTAATCAGCCTTGGCCCAGCTCAGTGCTGCTTTAGCCCGAGCATCAACAATCTCAGCCCTGACCTTCGAAAGTTCAGATTCAAGCTTCGTGATCGTATCCGCTTGAACTGAAGCGTTGTCATGATATAAGCGGAGTTGGGACTCGAAGGCAGGAACTTTAGCCAAGGCACCCTTCTCCCCTGAATCTTGAGCCTGCACCTGAGCTCTTAGCTCACCATAGTCATTCCTGACTCGGTCGGCTTCACCCCTAAGGCGCCCTAGGGCCTCCATCTTTTTTTGCAGTTGGGATAGACGAAGAGTTAATCTGAGATGTTAAAGAGCAAAATGCATGCCTTCCTGGAATGAGAAATTACCTGCTCTATCAAATAGCTCTCATAACTCGAGCTCGGGTATGCTTTATATCGCCAGTGTGTCAACTCAACTTCCTTCTC
This sequence comes from Nicotiana sylvestris, assembly GCF_000393655.2. Classification (NCBI taxonomy): domain Eukaryota; kingdom Viridiplantae; phylum Streptophyta; class Magnoliopsida; order Solanales; family Solanaceae; genus Nicotiana; species Nicotiana sylvestris. The sequence continues at coordinate 77,761,558 of NC_091062.1, forward strand.
CTCGCAAAGGAGCCTAAGGGACCTACCCTTATCCACAGCTTTCCAAAGCCTAGCCCTATGATGGAGCAGCTCAGACCTAAGCCTGTCAAAGGCTTGCAGAAGAAAAACTCGATAAGGAAGGGAAAATGCGAGATTCAGAAGGCTTGCGCCAAAGCTCACCGCAAAGTGAAGTCGGCGGACTTCCTCGAAGGCCGAGCACACTTCTGTCAATCTAGTCCCCTTGGCCCTGGAAGAATAAACCGCGGCCGAAGCACGATCACTCGGAGTAACCACCTTTCCAGAACCAGAAACTTTTGGTGCATTAGGCTCGGATGATGTTTTCTCCTCGAAGACTCAGCCCCGTTTCAACCTGCTGTGAGCACCATCGCACTGCAAATACATATTCTGTTTATTATTGTTGCCCTTTGGCTCGAAAACTAGCAACCCCTCACTTTCTCCGGAGGAGCACAGCTTCGCCCTTGGAGACCCTCCGATACCTACGATGGCAAGATTAATACATGAAAAGGGGAAAATGTCTTCCCAAATATACGAGGGATAAGGCAAAATCAGCGTACACATGTTTCATGATATTTTGCTTCCCATATGCCTAGGGACACAGCTCGCCACCTATGCTCGTCACAAGTCCAATGGGTCTCCAGCTTCCGGACCCAACCAGGAAGATCAGGAACTTCGCCTGGCACCCATGAAATTGCTGCAGAGAAGGGAGAAACGTGATTAATGAAGTCGTTTCCATCATGGGAAAATTTTAAAAAGCGCGAGACGCTCCACTCACGCATATAATTCCATTCCTCGGGGAATGGCATAAGTTTTGCGGGGATAACGTCTGGTTCTGATGTTATCACTTATATACCATGCTTTAGGATTTAAATTCAGACTTTAACTATGCATAAGTCATGCTGTCTATGTGCATTACCTGTGGAGGTATATTTGAGCCTTTTGTTTGTCCTCCCTGCTCCCCTTAATTGAAGTCCTTCTTGTTATTGCATGTCGCCTTAGTATTTTGCCTTTAAACTTGAGGGTCTGCCTAGAACCTCCTTATTATAGGATAGGAGTCCTAAATTCCTCCGGGACTGATAGGAAGGGATGGGTAATAGCATGTAATAGGGGTCGAGACCAACCCCCTCTTTAATTACCTTCACGGGCGGGAAAGGGTAGATATGGATATGATGACTGGTGCGTTAATACCATGTGTATCCCCTCTTTAAGGAGTGCCATGCTGGGTATTGCATTGATGTTATCCATATTACAAACAAACCTATGACACCCCTTTACATTCATAAGCATGCTTTAGATTGTAATTCTTTTCAAAATTTCACCTTTCACTAATTGTTTTCAAACACTTGTTTATTTAAACTTAAATCCCCTACTATTTGAGCCATACTTGTTTATTTGCTAATTGCACAAATTCACAAAAACTGTCTGGCCGGGAACCACACTAGTGGATCCTAAGGGGTGCCTAACATCTTACCCTTAGGATAATTTCAAGCCCTTACCATGTCCATGGTTATCAAACATAGTTATCAATGAACCCTATAGATGCCCTAACGCATCTTAAAAAATCGTTAGGTGGCGACTCTCCAAAATGCAACCCCCTTTCCCAAAAGGAAAGAGTTGTCCCAACCCAAAATGTCATGAACCCGATTCCGTGAAGGACAAAAGGGGGCACGACATTGAGCAGAGTGGATAACTCTAGAGAATGGTTCTAATGAATTCAAGATTTATATGTGGCAATTGAGAATTTTTGCAGGTTCGTATGTGGCTAGAAGCTGAGAGTTACATTGGATGGTGTCGAGGCTCGTAGTATTTCTACATCGTTGTGGATTCTACATTTCAGTATTAGGAAAGTAAGATGAACAACTTGAAATTCATAGAAGGTCTCTCTGGAGGGGGTATCTCGATTGCGATACTTTTGGGGTTCTTAAGAGAGCATTCAGCGGCTTATGAGCCTTAGGGAAGTGTGGTTTATGTTAGGGTCTCGTGTGGTGGGTCTGGGTTGAGGATTGAGGTATTAAGGAGAAGTATCAATGTGAATGCAATTCAGAAGGAACTCGGATAGATAGGACAGCTTTGTAGCAGGTTGGATCAGTATGGTAATGGGTATGATTAGTTCTTTGGGTGTTAATGAGGTAATGAGTTTCTACAGGTGTTTCATGGCAATGCTCTTGAGTTTTGGTGACCTGCGTAGCTTGGTTGGGATAGAAGGATTCAGTCCTAACAATTGGGTTTTGAGAAAATGGGATTCGGAGAGTTCTTGATGGTTTCTACCACAGTTAGAGAGGTATATCTTCTACTGGCGTGAGGAACATGTGATGTATAGTGATCTTCTCTTAGATGGGGTCAAATGGAAAGTTCTTGGCTAGTTGAGGACGTAGTTGCTTGTGACTCGGAGTGGATTCTGAAGTTCCCATATTTATCATAGGATGGCGTGGTATATGCGGTATGTTGTGTAAGGTTGGGATTTGCATGTGTAAGGTCACAGTTCGGTTCTGAAAGGAAGGTCATAAATTCTTAGGCAGCATGGATAGTTTTTGATGACTAGGTAAATGATATTACTAACTGGTATGGTTTGATGAGAGTATACATTTCAAAAAGGGAGATGTGTGGGAGTTATGGATACTTCATTGGTATTGTGGCACTCTCTTGTTTGATCGACTGCTGGAGTTCAAATTTGGCTTTGTGGCACACAAGAATTTTAGAAGTATTCCTCATGGGGTGACTGTGTAATTGGATAAATGTAGGCATTCAGGCGGTGAAGTTGAGATCAGAGATGGTGATTTGTATGTTCTATGGATTTAGAGACTGGGAGTTCTCGTGAGTAGATTATTTCATGGTTGACGATCGTAAAAAGTAGCCAAGGTTAGTCAGAGGTTAGTATGTGTTCTGATTCAGTCTTTGTAGACTTTTAGAGGGTTATTTATCTATCGTAGGGGACCAGAGCTGATTTGTGGTTCATTGGTAGGCCCAACATGGAGGTGTGTTCTGTACCCGGTTGGATTTGTTGACTCCGAACTGCTATTGTTGAGGGATGTGCCATTCGATTGTTGTTGAGCTTATTCGTATTTTGGAGTGATCTATGAGCTAATTTGTTGGTTATATACACATTTGGTGCGGTTCTATTGGGTCTTATAGCGGAATTTGAGCGAGAAGAGTATTGGGTATTCCTTGGTGGATGGCGTATTGGTTATGCTCTTTTGGGTTTCGTGTAGTGTTATGTCATTTGTTTCTCCGTGGTTATGGTAATGCACTTTGAGTACTTGATGTCGTTGCGCGTGGTTATTGATTTTGAGCAAGGTGGCATGAGGTATATGCCATGGATTAATGTTTGGATAGGGCACACATTGCAACGAAATTATGTTGAGGTATGAACCTTTGTGTTAGATTTGTGTGATGGTCCTACGGGGTGTGATGCATTTTCAATATTTCGTTGTGGCAGTACTTGTTAAGCTTGTGGGACAATCCTCTCGTTTGAGTCATGTTTGTTCATGATTTGAATACATTTGGGATGTTGCTATTGGGTGCACGAGTTGCATAAGTTATGGCTTTGGATTGTATTGATGTGTCATGTCATCAGAGTGGTCGTGTTGGATGAGATCAGGTCATTGGACCTAGAATGAATACTATTAGAATTGGTTACAGCATGGTTGGAAGGATAATATTGGAAGTCGACATAGAAATCTTCTATAGTTCCTGTCGGAGAAGAGGGAGCTCCATGACTTGTTGATCTAACGAATGGTTATGAGTTTATGCGTGTTTGTTTCATCATTCGTAGTATATGAAAGTGTTAGAACGAGGCTATGTTTGTTAAGAGGTGTATTACTAGTATTGGGTTTTCTGAGCAGCTACTATGATTAGGAATTATCGCCATGAGTATTTGAGTTATGTGGTATATCATGTGATTACATCTTGGGTTACAAATATGGTTTGATACAACTTGTTCGGACTTATGCAATGTGTAGATGCGAGGTTCTCATCTTATAAAAAATTTCGGATGTTGGAAATTGGGCCCTAAGACTTATGGACTAGGTTGGATTAAGAAATTTCAGTCATGTTGCGCTATCATACCTATATGGGATAGGGTGATGTGGTATCACCCCGGCTATGTGCGTAGTGAGATTATACAGCAATTTGATGGCTTTTGGAACAACTCTAGGCACGTTCGAGGATGAACCTATGTTTAAGTGGGGGAGGATGTAACGACCCGATCAGTCATTTGAGCAATTGCACTTCACTTGGTTGTTTGAGGGCATGAGTAGCCCCATAGGAAGTATTATGACTTATGTGAATCATCGGTTTTAATTTTCAAGTTATTCGGAATTGATTTGGAAGAATGATTCTCAGCTAGAAGCTTTAAATTTGAAAGATTTGACCAAGTTTTGACTTTTTAGAATTTGACCTCGGATTGGATTTTTGATGGTTCCGTTAGCTTCGTTGGGTGATTTTGGACTTAGGAGCGCGTTCGGATTATGATTTGGAGGTCTGTAGTAGAATTTGGCTTGAAATAGCAAAAACTAGAATTTTGGAAAGTTTGATCGGGAGTGAACTTTTTGATATCGGGGTTAGATTTCGATTCCAGAAGTTAGAGCAGGTCTATAATATCGAATGTGACTTGCGTGCATAATTTGAGGTCAATCGAACATGATTTGATAGGTTTCGGCATCGGTTGTGGAAATTTCAAGTTCATTGATTTCGAATTGAGGTGTGATTCGTCGTTTCGATGTTGTTATGTGTGTTTTGAGGCCTCAAGTAGGTCCATGTTATGATATGAGACTTGTTGGTATGTTCAAACAGGGTCCCGAGGAGCTCAGGTGAGTTTCGGATAGGTTTGGGTTGTGTTGCGCTCGTTTTTGATGTTTCGACATCGTTTTTCAAGCATAAGTGATACTACATTAAGCAAATGAGCTCTGGTTTCTATTTTATTTAAGCATTAGATCCGTATCGTAATTACGAAGCCATAAAAAAAAAAGAATCGTCGAGTTTGGACATCGTATGAGGATTTTATGGTCATTTTACTATGAATTGGGTTGCCAGATTTTTCAGATTAATTACGAAATTACCACTAAATTCGTATTTAAAAATCTGCACTATTTTCAAATATTGAAACCAACATATCTCCTTCAATATAAGGTCAAATGGAGTGATTCAAGAGCCTAACTTAAATAAAATTTCACAAAAAATCTATTGGCGGCATTAAAAAGGAATTTTGGGATCATTTGGCATGAGAATCGAGGTAGAATATTTGGCAGAAAAATATATAAAATAAGGTTTGTTCATCTGGTCATATTTTGAGTTGGGGAGCTCAGATTTGGGTGATTTTGGAGGCAATTTTCACCATATGTATTGGGGTAAGTGTTTTCTACTCGGTTTTGGTTATATTTTATGAATCCATCTTCGTTTTTGGCATTTGATTGATGATTTCAAAGTGAAATTTGGGGGTTTTTGCCTAAAGTTTCATAAGTGAATTTTTAAGTTTTGAACATCGATTTAGAGCCGAAATTGGATGAAACTAGTATGGTTGGACTCATAATTGAATGGGTTGTCGAATATTTGAGTTTTGTCGGGTTCCGAGATGCGGGCCCGAGTTAGGCTTTTTGGCCAATTTTGGGCTTTTGATTAATGATTCGACCTTTTTCAATTGGGATTGGTTGCTTTAGCATTGTTTGATGTATTTGAGTTGTTTTTGATTATTTTTGAGCCATTCGGAGGTTGGAACGCGCGAAATGGCATTTTTGGAGCATCGCTTGGCTTGCTCGGTATTGGAATTGGCTTGTTTGAGGTAAGTAATGATTGTAAATCTAGTCCTGAAGGTATGAAACCCCAGATTTCACATTGCTTTACTATTTTGAGGTGACGCACATGCTAGGTGATGGGTGTGTGGGCGTGCACCATTGGGGATTGTGACTTTGTCCGTCCCGTAGCAATTATAAAGTTGCATATTTGACTTAAATTATATGATACTTATGTGTTTTAGAAAGAATTTCCTATAAATTGGGCTGAATGTCATATTTAGGCCTTGTGCTAGACCTGTTTGAACCCTTAGGGAATTTTCTTATTATCCTCTCACTGTTTTTGATTTAAGATTTATACTTAGTCATGTTGTGTTTCTGATTTCATAACTCAGTCTTTATTACTCCGTTTTGATGCATAAAATGATATTTTGGGCTGAGCACCCTATTTTACTAATAGCCCGAGTGGCTTAAGAAGTTTCTGATTGAGTGAGGCCAAGGGCCTATGTTGTGAGGATATTTTGGGATCGGGCTGCACGCCGCAACATGTTGTTATTGATTCATGATTTTTGTAAGGCCGCAGGTCTGATTGACTTATGCTACGAGGTGGCTTGTTATGAGGTCGATAGCCTGATTGATTTATGCCACGAGGTGTCTTGTTATAGCGCTTGGGCTGTAGGAGCCCCTCTAGAGTCTGCACACCCTCAGTGAGCACGAGTACCCTGAGTGAGTGATATAATGTTTTGCCCGAGGGGCTGTTTTTTATTCATATTGTGTTCGAGGGGTTGTTTACGAGTGATGGTGAAGTAATGCCCGAGGGGATATATATGAGTGACTATGAGGTTGGTCCAAGGGGCTGTTTATGATTCATGTTTTCTTGAGGGGCTATTCACGAGTGATGTTTGCCGAGGGGCTGTTCTTGACTTATATTGCCCGAGGGGTTGTATACGAGTGAGTTTTGCCTACGGGGATGTTTATGTTTTCATCATTTTTACTCACTATTTCATTACTTCGTCGAAAACTGTTGAAAGATGTTTTAAATGGTTTTACTGAAACTGGATTTAAATGAGCTGAGTTGATTCAAAACCCTAATTTTAAAAGCCTGCTGTTTTAAATGGTTAGTCTCTATTTACTTTTATTACTTACTGAGTTGGCGTACTCACATTACTCCTTGCACCTAGGATGCAGATCCAGGTAATTCTGAACCTGGTAGAGGGTGTTGATTAATCAGTGGCAGGTCCATCAGAGTTAGTAAGGTAGCTGCCTGGCAATTGCAGCGCTGCTTTTCTCACTCCTTTTCCTCCCTTGGTTGTATTCAGTTATTTCCAGGCTATTTTAGTCTTGATGTTGTCAGACGGTTGTAATAGATGTTCATGACAAGTGACACCTCGATGTCGGACTTTCTTTCCACATTGTTGTTTTGATTTAAACTCCTTATGCAGGTTTATTGTTAAATACCTTTGGTTTTGTCTTAAAAATAAAAATATTGATTAGTTTTGGTAGTGTGTCAGCTTTCCTAGTACCACTTTAGGCACCATCACGACAGGGTTAGTTTTGGGTCGTGACAGTTATATACCCCAAGTAGGCTATCAGCTCAGCGGAAGGTGTTGGTGCACTTCATTTTCTCTGGAGTAGCTTGTTTGGTCAGTATTATTTAGACGTGTATTGTTTGGTATGACGGGGATCTGTCCCGACCTTTATTGCAGTGATGTATTCTTAGAGACTTGTAGACATATGTCATGTTTGTAAAAGATTGTATGACCTTGTCGGCCTGTGTTCAGTGTACAAGTGGTTATTTTGATCTTATAGGCTCGTATGTCTTATGTATAAGTTGGTATTACATGTTGTATTCTACTTATCTCATGGGAGCCTCTTCAGCTCAGTTATCTATAATAGTATGATGTGAAAGGATACTTATGTTGTTAAGGTACCGGGTGCCCGCGCGGCCCATCGGTTTGGGTTGTGACACCGAGTTCCTATCGTGGCCCATCAGGTTGAGTCGTGACAAAAGTGGTATTAGAGTAGTTTTGTCCTAGGGAGTCTAGAGGCCCGTGTCTACTAGAGTCTTGTTTATGAGTGTGTCGTGCACCACATTATACGTAAGAGGCTACAGGGCATTTAGGACTGTCTCTGTTTCTTCCTACTCTAGATCGTGTGGTAGAGCTCAATTGTAAGAACTCAATTTCCTAATTTCTATCTTATTCGTAATACAATGATACCTACATTGAGAAAGAGGGTTGGTAAGAGATATAACTGTGGAAGAGTTGACTCAGATGAACTCGATTTTTGCATCATGCTTATGATGGATAAATACGAGGTATTCAGTGGTGTGTACTAAGATGTGTAAGCTTTTTGATAAGGAATCTTAAGGCAAGATTATCTATCCACCCATATGTTTAAAGGCAATGAGAGATTCAGAAGCTAGATACAAGCTTCATCAAGTAAAAGCAGTAAAGTGAAGAAGGGGTACGAGGTACCCAGTGAGTGAAGATTATCATTATTTACAATTCAAGTTGAGAAATACAAGCATTTTAAGTTACATTTAATTGTAACAGAGGTATGTACAATTGGCCACAACCATCTCATTTATGCCCTATGGAAGCTAACAAAAGTAGTCTAAGAGAAGGACGGATATCAGTATCCGGCTGGGGTTAGAGTGACCCAAAATGGTGGAGGGATTGTTTGCGTTAGTTGACATTTCTGAAGGATATTGCAAACGTGCTAATAGATCTCTTTGTGAGATACCCAGATGCTACACTCTAAAATAGTACAACTATATATGAGTACTACAAAGATAGGCATTGGAATCCTTGAAGGGATAATATTATCTTAGTGTGGCTTCCGTCCCTAGTAGAGCGAGAACGTTAAGCAACACAAAGAGCCAGCGGATGGAGTGAGGGGAGCTAAAAGCAAAAGAATGTCTTGTTGAAAGTTTTCAAAATAAAGTGATAGACATAAATGTTAGCAGGAAATAAGAAGAGAGTTAATGTGATACATGGATGACAACGCTAGGTCAAAAAATGACTGTATTACAGAGTCTATAGTCAAGGGAAGGAAAATACAAGAGGTGACAGGCCTTGAGGCAACAAAAGAGTATAGGTCATAAAGTCACATACTCATTTTGAGAAATAAGTTCGTGACTCTGACGTGATTACTAGAAGGAAAAGTTAGACCTCGGAGTAATAGAAATCAGTATGGATTGGTGAACAAGATAAACTAAATATGAATTAGGGACTGTGTGGTTTGATAATGGTCGACATCATGAGAATTTCATATTTTGTTCCGGCGATAATAGAATGGACAATAGAAGAAGATTCATGAGAAATTCAGAGAATGATCATTCATGAAGACGCTTCCCTAAGGCAGGCAATGTGAGCAAAGTTAAGCTTAAAGGACTGTATGTACCAGTTATACTAAGTGTCATCCTCGTGAGTAAGGAATTTCATTATCCTTGGTGCAGAAGGATTACCGCAAGGCGAGTAAGGATCATCAATGGTATGAAAAGACGACAAAGATAAAGAGGTAAAACATCTATAGGTAGATCGTCAAAGCTCTAAATCTTAGTACTCCCCTAAAGGGGGGAATATGGAGTGATGTGGTATGAAGTCAGAATTAAGTGGTTCTAGTAATCATGGAATGGTAAAAGAAGAGTGCGGTAAACACGAAAAAGGAATGAGATTACACTTATTCAGCTCCTACGTATATGCTACAATTCCAGAACATTATGCAAACACGACACCAATGAGAGGAAGTAAGGGTTCATGCCCGAGATGTTATTGAGACATAAGGAGCTAGTGCGAGAGGTAAATTAAGACAAAGAAATAACCCAATAGAGTTTACGCAGAATATAGATATGAGAATGGGCCAACGAGTAGTTAGTAGTTGATTCAAGAAGATCCTAGTTATGGCTAGACAAGAGGATACAGACAAATCAATAGATCGTGCAAGATAAACAGAGTGAACCCCAACATGGGGAATTCATCCTCGTAGAATGACATCATAACCTTGAGAAATATTCAGATATGAGTTGGAGTAGATAAAGATACAACATGAGTGTTATGGAAGTAAAATATAGTGCCATTGGGAAAGCAGTCAATATATCAGTTCAGAAGCAACCCTACAAACACAAGGGCATGGAGTTAAGTAACTACAGATAATTATAGGCGAGGGAAGACATCAAAAATTCCGTTGAGTATACGATGTAATAAGCTCTCAGCCTTACAAGAGTCGGAGGGTCCTCCCTAAGTACTATAATAAAAGACTAGCTGGTAAGAAAGAAGGCTTCAACCTAAACATGGTAACTTGAGGAGAAATGGTTATGTAAAAATAGTCTCCCCGCAAAATTATATGCACTCCAAAAGAAAGTGGCACCTGCCGTGGCTAATGAACAGGGAGTAAAAAAACGAAAGTAATATTCAAGACCATATGAGTTACACAAAAATTCCGGCATGCGTGGGAACTAAGATAAGCTAAGTATGCACGAAACAATGGGGCAAAAAGACCAGGATAAGCAATTGCTTACGTTTGAAGAAAGCGGAGATGGAACAAAAGGAATTATTCGATTAATAATCAGTCGTAGAAGACTCTGGTATAAGTTAAAAGAAGGAATTGGGTCTAGGTCATAGACAAAGAATTGAATTATTAGAAGATTGAATCATGGATATTCCATAGCGTCCATGAAGGGCTAAAGTAATAATTAATACCATGAGCCGCAGATCGGAAGATAACTTAAGCCTATATAAAGGTTAATCAGAGGAAAGAGGAAACTGAAGGGCTACATCAATTAAGTAAATCAGGAGTTTGATTATTGGACCCAGAAAATTATGGACATTGTGATTGAGAACATTGCGGAATCACTTCTTATATCAGAGGTGCAAGAGAGATAATACAATAGCCATATTTTATAATGGCTCTACGATAAATCCAGTTAGAAGAGTACCAGCCTCATAAGAAGTTAGTATGAAGCTCTCACTGAATCATGTAAAGAGGTGCAAGTATTATAATAGAAGTTCAAGTCATGGATGTGAAGTATCCCTTTGTGGAAGGGAGGTCACGAAAGAAATAGAAGGTGTGATGCGAGTTTCTAAGGTAAGTAAGGTAAAGGTGAATAACATATGAGATACTCATGTGCAGAAGGTTGCGAATAATCTATACTTTAGATAAAGGGCTAGAAGCGTTGGGATTCAGTATCTAGGAATGATAGCGGCGTCGTTAGTGGCATAACTTCCAGCCTATGGTTTCTAGGTACCAAGGAATCTAGTTGAGAGAGTAAAGCAGAATTAGAGACGATGTGATGTCTCGCTTGATGTTCCAGAATAACACAAGGAAATCTATGGGGCAAAACAGTTGAAGGAAGGTTGCAAGTAGTATAAATAAATATGTATAGGTCACAAGCTAAACTATGGTAAAGCGACAAGATTTTAGGAAGACATGAGTAAGGATAAGAAAGGGCGAGTGAGAAAGTGATGAGAATGGATAAAGTCCTTAGGATTAAGCCCATGAAAATAAGAGAACTGATAGTTTCTCTAAGTTATACAAAGCTCAGTATAGCTTGAATGAACTCAAACGAGTCTAAGACTAATGGCATTCAGAAGAGATGGAATGCAGCCTTGATAGTACAATGTGAGTGTAATTGTGATAGATAAAGGATGACATTTGGGCCTTCGATTGAGTAATGATTTGAAGAAGAAAAGGGGGGGGGATTTTAAGAATTGTACAGGATTAAAATACTCACGTGAGTGAATCACATTAAAATACTATGAAATATGGTTATGGAAATATAGTATCGCTTTTAGGTTAATCAGTCTAATTACTCCAGATGTCCCTGATGAGACGTGAGCCCTAATGGCAGTGTAACATAAAAGGTCAAGTTATCAGCGGTAAAATATGGATCAACATTAAGGTGAATCAACAATAGATAATAAGGTTCCAACGTATGAGATGAGATAAAGATTTCATTCTTAAAATGAATAGTAATGAGGAAGCATTAAAGTACTTAGATTATATATATGGGATAAGCATGAGAGTAACCTAGAGTTTGGTAGTAGACCTCAGTAACGATAAATCAAAGTGGCAGTAAATTCATACGGATGGATAAAAGGACTTATGAAATAAGGTATAATCATGTACCTTACAAAGTAAGGCCTAAAGATTGGCTAAAAAGTTGGAGGAAAAAGGAGAGAAGAATCGCTTAGGCATACTTACAAAGTCAGAGTTCTACAGGATGCATGATAAAAGGTAGCAACAGTTACAAATTTGGAAGAATTTCGGCCACGAGTCGTAGTGTGAGAAAGAGGCCTAAAGGGAGGAATGCCCTGACCTTTGGGATTCATTCACAGAATAGTTGCCTAGATGGCAAGAGGAGTACTAAAGTATTTGCAAGAGCTAGGGGTTATAAGAATGATAAGTGCATCAGTCAACATTCGAGGACGACTATTCCAAAGGGGGAATGATGTTTCACCCCATATTTTCGCGCGTTAAAGTTTTGTCGTAAGTTAATCCACGTAAGTTTGGGAATAAAATTATTTTGAGATTGTAAGCATTATGGTATTTCAAACAAGTGATAAGTAAATTCGTGATGGTGAGAGGCTAAGCAAATCGAAGAAAACAAATTTCGTCAAAGTTTGACATTTTGGGTTAAAATACAGCTTGAGCTAAAATACCCGATATTTATGGACTAGTACCATACAAGGTACCACATGATCATAATAGTAAGGTGTACAAAGTGTGTTACAAGTGAGTAGTATTTTGAGTTAATTCTTAATTATTTGGGTAATTGGTTAATTATTGATTAGTGGAAAATTATCAAGTTAATTAAGAAATTGGTAACTAACTAAGATATTTTGGATGAATCTTTAACCTCAACATGGCAGAAAGATGTAGTCAATAAAATGACTCTTATATTATGTTGCAAGGTGTCATAATTTGGACACACTTTTTCCAACACATCCCTATGAAGTAGGGCCCACAAAAATCCAATAATTTTAAGAGAATTCCCTTATTAAGGTACTAGTAACTACTAACGGTTAATTTGCATTATTATTACATCATTCTCATTCAATAATATAGAAGAATTTTGGAATGAGAATGAGATTTTCTTACTTAGTGGAGAGTCCAAAAGTTATAATTATTCATACGTAATGTAATTATCATAAATAGAATGAGAATGAGAATTCCACTCCAACATCTAGATATAATGATTCTAAGTATACCAAGGGAGGGATGAAGATTCAATATGGATTTACACTCTAAGAAATTTGTAATAAAGTTATACTGTGTAATCGCAATGTGATTTGCAATTCTAAGAGAGCACGGTACAATTTTTTCAAGAACATCATACAGATCTTCCCCTATTTCGATCAGCCATTATGTGTTGTCGCAAAGAACGTGTGTTAGAGGAATTGTCAAGAGAATCGGCTCAGGTATGTTAAGGCTATCCCTTCTTTCTTTTGGCATGATTTATACGACACAAGCGAAATGAGCAAATGCACAATTTCCATAAGTGACCCTATTCATAAAAATACTAGAGGTTCCTATGTTCTTGATTCCCATATATCTTATTATTCTATCATCTGTTCATGGGTCTCACAAAATACGTACCGAGAGATTTTATTAACGTATTTCATATGCATTTCATGTATTTATACATGCACATTGACCCATGACCAGATGGTATTATATATGCATTTATATACATATATATATATATATATATATGTATATGGGATATGGAAAAGGCTATGGTGTTATATACGCACCACCACTTGATCAGCTAGTATACGTTGATGATTTTTCCCATAGTGGCCGAGATGATATGATGGGATGCCCTCAGAGACTTAATGATGTTATAAACACATGTACCTATGCATGACATGAAATTCATATGCATATGCATGACACTATGAGTATTTCATAATTTACAGAGTTATTCAAACTTACATGTCGAGTCTTTTACTCCGTGTTTCTCTCATATCTATCAGTTACTGATTTTCATTCCTTACATACTTGGTATATTATTTGTACTAACGTCCCTTTTGCTTGGATACGCTGCGTTTCATGCCCGCAGGTCCCGATAGACAGGTCAATAGTCTTCCAAGTAGGCTATCATCTCACAAGGTGTTGGTGCACTCCATTTGCTCCGGAGTTGCTTGTTTTGTCAGTATGATTTAGATGTGTATTGTTTGGTATGGCGGGACTCTGTCCCGACCTTTATGACAATGATGTATTCTTAGAGGCATTTAGACATATGTCATGTTCATAAAAGATTATATGGCCTTGTCGGCCTATGTTCAGTGTACACGTGATTATTTTGGTCTTATAGGCCCTATGTCTTATGTATAAGTTGGTATTACATGTTGCACTCTACTTATCTCACGGCAGCCTCTTCGGCTCAGTTATCTATGATAGTATGTTGCGAAAGGATACATTATGTTGGTACTCGATCGAGTAAGGTACCGGGTGCCCATCGCGGCCTATCGATTTGGGTCGTGATATAGCAGTGACCGTTGCGACCCATCGGTTTGGGTCGTGACAATGATCTTGGCGCTTGCTTTAACCCATACAATTCCTTGTCCAATTTATACATATAATCTAAAACTCATGGCTCTCAAATACTGGAGGTTGACAAACAAACACTTTCTTTTTCAAATACCTATTGATGAAAGTAATCTTTACATCTATTTCATATAATTTAAAGCCCATGTAGGATGCAAAGGTAATGAGTATTTGAATGGCTTCTATTTTAGTAGCTGGAATAAATATCTCATCATAGTCGATGCCTTCTTCTTTATTTTACCCTTGTGCTACCAACCTAGCCTTGTTCCTTGTAATCGTACATTGGTAATCAAATTTGTTTCTGAAAACTCACTTTGCTCATATATCTAGTCTATCTTTTGGTCGAGGTTCCAGGTGATATACTTTATTTCTTTCAAAGTGATGAAGCTCCTCTTGCATGGCCATGATTCCGTCTGCATCTTGAAGAGCCTCCTTTAGAGTTTTGGGCCTAATCACGGACAAGAAAGCTAAGAAGGCAATCATGTTTAAACTTGGATCTCGTCAGCATTCCAGAATCAACAAGCGTGAGAATATTTGTGAGTGAATGAGAACTTTGATGCTTTCGAGCTTTTACTTGATCTACAGAGGGACCAAATTCATTGTCTCCAGTATTGTCAAACTGACTAGTTTCCCTTGTCTATTGTACATCGTGCTCACCTTCCAGAAGACTAGGTTCTTGTGTTTTTTCAGTGACAACCGCCGAAAGTTCTTGGTTTGATTGATCATCATATACTTGTGTGAGTCCAAAATTTTCATCATGTGCAGCTTGTGTATCTTTCTCAGCCAAGTGATCAATTTCATCAAAAATCACAGGCACACTTTCTTCAACATACATGGTTCTTTTGTTAAAGCTTTGTAAGCTTTACTATGTGGAAAATAATCGAGAAAGACACCCTCATCACTTTTAACATCAAACTTTCCTAGAGTCGTTTTACTATAATTATACATAAAATACTTACTGCCAAATGTTCTTAGGTGAGTTATATTAGGTTTTCAATAAGGGATATTTTTAATTTTTGGCTTAATCATGCACCTAATAATGATGTAACATGCAGTATTCGTAGCTTCAACCCAGAATGTTTGAGGAGACCACTAGCAATCAACATGATTTTTTCCATGTCTTCTAAAGTTATGTTTTTCCTTCAATAATACTATTTTGTTATGGGGTCCTAAATGTAGAAAAGTTATGACCAATGCCATGACTCACACAATATACAAGAATAGCACAATCAAATTTAGTACCATGATCAAATTTGATGCTAGCTATTTGAATATCCATTTTCCTTTGAGATTTCTTAACAAATGTCACAAACATATCATATGTTTCAGCTTTAGTTGTAAGAAATAAGTTCCAAGTGAACTTAAAATTGTAACCAATAATTACAAATACATATCTTTTCTCATATCTACTTTGGACCCTCACAGGTCCACATAAATCCTATGAAGTAGTTCTAGAGGTGAAGAAATACTTACCACCTTCTTTGATTTGAAGGATTACCTGACATGTTTACCTCTGTCATAAGCATCACATACCTTATCTTCCCTGAATTTTAATTTTGGCAGAGCAAGAACCAGGTTCTTGATAATCAGTTTATTCAACAAATGAAAACTAGCATGTCCCAGCATTTTATGCTACAATAATAAATTATTATCAAGTTCACTAAGACATGTCAGTTTATTAGGACATAATATCAGCTATGTAAATATTCTGTGCCTTTTTTCCTTGAGAGACAGGTTTCCATAATTTTTATTTATGATAGTGCAATTACCAAAAATAAAAAGTACATGATTCCCTTTATCAAATATTTGTGAAACACTCAGCAAATTGTGATTAAAATCTTTGAAGTTCCGTGAATATTTCTTTAAGTGCCCATTATTGCAAGAATATATATACAAACGATTATTATGAATATCAACATGCTTGTTATGGGACTTGATAGGAAATTATGGAGGTCGAGTATTACGGTTGTAGGCTAGGAGGTAGTTGAGTATTGCATTACTTTGTACCATTTTGAGCCTAATCTGGTAAGGTTTTTGTCTAAAATAGCTAGGGGCATTGTCGTGTCTTAATATTTTCTCTTTTCGATGCAGGACCTATTTACTAGCCATCATTTCTGCCTTGTATTTTTCTTCTGCATTTTATATTCCTATTTTTCCTATGATCTCTATGTTGAAACTAATATTCTCTTCTTTTGTTTTTTGTTTTTTCTTATTATCTTGAGCCGAGGGTCTTTCGGAAACAACCTCTCTACTCCTTCGGGGTAGGGGTAAGGTCTGCGTACATGCTACCCTCCCTAGATCCCACTTGTGAAATTTTACTGGGTTGTTGTTGTTGTTTTGTTATGGGAATTATATGGAGTTTTGGTCCTTTTATGTACTAATCATTTCTTATTTCCATGCAGGTTAGACATTAATTCTGAAGAGCCGGCCCATTTGAGATTTTTTTTTTCAATTCATACTTGGTCTTGTTCAAATTTTCTTGAATTACCCTAGCCTTTTCATATTCAACTGAGAGATCAGCTTTAACCATTTTTAATTCACTCTCTAGTTTTCCTAAACGTTATTGGCTAGATTAATTCCTTTCATAGAAACATCAAGAATTATTTCGTTTTCACTTTCTAAGGATGACTTTTTATCACCTAATGTAAGAACCTGGTCCATTAGACTAGTGAAATATTTTAGGTTCTCCTTACTTACTTCTAGGTCTTTATTTTCAAACCTAAATGATGCATAGTCATTCATTAGTTGGTCATTTTCAGTAGAGATATTTTGATATGCATCAATTAAGGCATAAGATAGGAAGTTCTGTTTTTTTTAGAATAAGTATTAATCTTGTCTTTAATGTCATCAAGATTTATCTTAGATTCGTCTTCATCATCAACATCAAAGTCTAAATTTGCTATTAAAGTAAGAAGATCTTCAAGTTCTAATTAGTGTCATCCTTGACCTCAAAGACTACTCTTCTTCATCACTTTCCTCATCACCAGATTCATCTGTTGAGGCAGTCTGCATCGCAGCCACAACCCCTTTTAAAATTTTATTCGTCACCTTATTGGTCAACCTGTTTCTAGGAATTTGGTCCTTCTTCTTTTGTTTTACTTTTTCATGATTAATTTTCTTTCACTGAATTTCTTATAGTGGATAATCCTTAATAAAGTAATTATTATTACCATACTTGTAACATTCATCAACATTATCCTTCTCTACAACTTTTGGTTTGGATGACCTACCCTTCTTCAGAAATTTACCTTTTCTGGTTGCTTGCTGTAAAGACGAGTAAATAGTGCCTTATCATCCTTTTCAACACTACGTTTTTGAGTGGATTTAAGAACCATGTTCTTGGGCTTGCAAGGATCAGCCGACCGGCGATCTAGACGGATCTTAATGTTATTTTAGCTCATAAGTATGCAGTTTCCAATAAGATCAAGGGACATTATGTTTAGATTCCTTGCCTCCATTATTACATTGACCTTGCTATCCCAGAAGGGTGGAACTATAATCATGAATTTTCTTATAATCTTATTTCTTAGAATACCTTCTGTAAGGGTATCAACTCATTGATGATCGATGTAAGCCTTGTGTGTATCTATATGATAATTTTCCCTCCTTCATTTTGAAACATTCATATTTCCAAGTGAGCATGTCAATCTTTGACTGTTTGACTTGATATGTACCTTCATGAACATATTGAATGGCATCTTTTATTGACTTTGCATCCCTGTACGTTGAGTTTTTAGTGTACTCATTTTGTCCACTACCACAAGTTAGATCTTAAGCGTTTGCATCTTTTGAACAAGCTTGACATCTTCTTCAGAGTACTTGTCTCGTGGATTTGGTCTAGTAGGGGCTTCCTTTTTCATCAATCATCATAGAAATCTTAGGGTCCTTTTCGACGATGTCCCAAAATTTTAAGTCCTTTTCTTCTAGAAAGTTGTGGATCATCTCTTTCTACCATCCACAATATTTATATTGAATAATGGTGGCCTAACAGTTGATTGTGCTTCTTGAACGTCTGGTAATGCAGCTATCTTGGATCTTTTCAAGGTGTCAGCCTCTAATAAAAGATCTTGTTAAGATATTAATAGTTATTAAGCTTGCTCCTAGACACAAGAGGAGGGATAAATTGTGTCTTATCCGATTTTTGTGATAAAGAACATGAGTTTTTGATATACCCAAAAAAGACACAAACAATTAGTAAAGTGATAAATGTAAAGAACACCACGATTTTTACATGAAAAATATCTTTACTCAAGGGAATAAATATCACGACCTATCCATATAAGATTTTCCTTTAAAACTTCACTAACTTCGTATAGTAATTTTAAGTTAAAACTCAATAACAAAGGAGACTAACTCTAGTACCCTACTCTTACAATCAACTTAATTGTAGAGGCCCTTTTCTAAACTAACTCTAGTCTAGAAAGAGAAACAAAAACTTTATTATTTTTATGTTATTCTATGATTACACTTCTCAAAAGCAAAATAGGTTACATATTCGAGAATAATAGACTGAACTTAACAACTAAAGAACCAAGCAGCTTCATGTTCAGGAATAGGTTTTGTAGTTGAGTAGCTTGAATCACTTGAGAGCACCTTCTTGTCGTGATTGCTATTGCCAAAATTAATATGCTTAATTTTGTGCGAATAGAGTAAGTTCTGGACAATAGCATAGGTCTATTTTTATAGGTGTGAGGGTGGCCAAATTTTTTTTTCAATTAATGCTCCAAAATTTAGAATATTTCGGTTAAGACAAACCTCCTCAAATTTAATTTAGTTTCCTTATTTGGTTCCACCACCTCAACATTTTCCTTCCAGTTGAAAATCCTTTTAGAACATGAATTCCTCCGGGTAAGATCTTTCCTTGTTTTCGTCTGAACTGGCCTTCTTTTGGAATCCAACTTGCACACTTATTATGTCATTCCATGTCGGATCATTAGCCTGTTACAGATTTGATTCTTTTGATATCTGCATATTATATCTGCACACCTGTTTAGTAGTATAGTATCATATCCATGAAAATCTGGTTATTTCATACAGTTGATCCTAGTTTGTCAATCATCAAAACATATCCACGCTAGAACATGCTCAGCTCAACAAACAAAATAGTTAGACTAAAATCAAATATCACTAAGGAAATATGCAAAAGTTACTAACTTGTTAATAAAACCTAAATTCTAAAAAAAATATTTTTGGAAAATTTCTCTTTCTTTTAAAAATGAAAGTAAAACTTATATCTAAAATGTAACTCTTTAAATTTTTAAATTTTACAAGTAGATTAGTTAAAATTGACTCACAACTTAATAAAATTAAACTAAACGTTAAAATAAATACTTAAACACTAAAATGGTATAAAAACTTGGAAGGATAAAAAATTACGTGTCTACAATAGACATTAGTATTTACATATGCTCAGGATGAAGAACACGTTACGTGCATTTTCACAAATTATTCGAACGCCCAATATGTAACTATTTTCGAGTGACATTTTTCCTATGACAAAACACTTGAACTCTTTCCCATTCATAAGTTGTGTCAGAATTCATGGGCATGGATCGGGTCTTCCATAACTATCTAGAGTCCCCTTACTAATACGTTTTTTCTTTTTGGCGCTTGTATATAGTTCAAAATATTTATATTATGGTATCTCTTTGGAATTTCTTGTAAATTTAAGGTAAAATATTTTACAACATAACGTTTACGTTTACATGTAACTCGTTGTTGTTCACTCATTGAGACGGATATGAGTTTATCAAAATTTAACTTTAATATAATGTAAAAACATCTACACATTTAATTCAAACCTTAAGATGGTAGGTGAAGCAAGTTTAAGATCTTAAAATTAAGTTTAATATTATGTAAATAACATCTACATAGTTAATTCAAAAACTTAAGATGATAATTAAGTGAACCAAGTTAAGATTTTTATATTTATATATATCCTCTTTATGTTATTTTAAACATCTGATTTGGATCGTTATACTACTATATAACTTAGCATTGGCACAACCATAGGCCCCAGTGGTGCTTTTGTTTTTACCAAATTAGCATTGTTGCTCCCCGAACGGTAACCATGTTACCAAGGCAGGTGGTCGGTGACTTCTGCCAAACATAATGGAAAACGAAGAGCACGAAACAGGGTATCATTGAATTATTACTCGTTCTTATTCTTAACTTTGAAAGGCTAGAGGAATTTTGCAATGATCAAGGAAATAAGTATTTCATAGGTCTCGAAAGTTATGCCCAAATTAAAGGAAAGAAGTAATTCGTAGATCTTAGAAATCATGCCATAGTATTTTCAAACTGTTGTATTGAATTATTACAAGTCGGTTGCTTTAGACTGAATACATACACGACCACTTAAACTTAATATATTTTTCTATAATAAGAGTGTATACTGATAAAATTGGAACTTGCCCGATTTTGCCATTTAATAGAAGATCAGAGCATCATGTAGAGGGTCAGTCTAGTAATGGGTCAGGTCATAGCACGAAGATAAAGTATCAGGCTCGAGAATCAAGGTGCTCATCGAGATCGAAGCCAATAGCGATCGAAACCACATATGACAGACTTCGAACAAAGCGCAATTACATAAAGGCGAGATATCTGTAACCTGTCGAAGATCACTGCGAAAATCCCGGAACAGATCAGATCAAAGGAGGTTGTTTAGGCTAATCATGGGATTTACTTCTGTAATTAGAGTTATACTATAATTAGGATTCCTCTATTATATAAAGAGGAGTCCCCATCATTTGTAGACACCTTACACTCATGATTATCAAAGCAATAAATATTTCCTAGCTTACATTCTTGATCATCAGCTTGTTATATCTTTTACTATTCCTTCGTTAATTTGTTCGAAGGTATACGAGCTCGAGAGCTCAATTACGTTGCAAAGCCGGTTTGCTTTATATTATTATCAATTTGCATCACTTATCTTAATATTTATCAATTGATATTAGGTGAAATCATGTATCCTTAAAACTACATTATAAGTTTAATTTTTATCCAACTTTTAGGGTAAACAGTTTAGTAATAGTGATTGCCTAGTATTAATCCTCATAACACACACTGTTCTTACACTTGTTCTCGTAAGTGTTTTTGATTTCAGGAATCAGCATGTGAAACTCTCAAGGTGTGCCCACTCACGCAGACACCGACCTTGGTCTTCATGGCAAAAACGAGCATATGGTCGCCTGAGAAACGGAGTACCTCCAATCAATCCCGATGAACTATAGGCTATAGATCCAGTTGATGTCAATTCTCGTGTTGCGATTCGTGGAAATTTAGGCATCGACCCTGAAAATAGTGTTCGCAGAGATGCCCTAGCAGTCGATCAGAATGCACAAAGTGGTGAAGAAGGTGGGATTATCCTTCGAATGATATTTGAAATGTTACAGACTCAGCAAGCTGCGATAGCGCAGCTCCAAAATCAGAATCTAGCACCAAGCAGAATCGAGCTCGATGCATCATAGGAGGTGATTCGCAAGGTCGAGCCTATATCAGAAAAATCAAACGATAACGGATCGGGAACTGACCTTTCCATCATAAAAATGCTCGAAGAGCTCACTAAATGGATCGATTCAGGAGAAAAGAAAATTGAGGCTAACGATAAAAAGGTAGAAACGTACAACTCACGGTTTGATCAAATACCGAGGGCACCCCCGATTTTAAAGGGTTTGGATTCAAAGAAGTTCGTACAAAAGCCTTTTCCACCAAGTACGGCTCCAAAGCCCATTCCAAAGAAATTTTGCATGCCAGAATTTCCCAAGTACAATGGAACCACTGATCCTAATGAGCATGTCACTTCTTATACATGCGTAATAAAAGAAAATGACCTAGAAGATGATGAAATTGAATCTGTTTTGTTGAAATTTTTTGGAGAAACTCTAACGAAGGGGGAATGATATGGTACCACAATTTGCCACCCAATTCCATCGATTCCTTCGCCATGCTTGCTGATTCGTTTGCAAAGGCACACACCGGGGCAATAAAGGTCGCAACTAGGAAATCAAACCCTCTTTAAAGTGAGACAAAAGGACAACGAAATTCTAAGGGAATTCGTATCTCGGTTCCAGATGGAATGCATAAACTTGCCCCTGGTCACTGATGATTGGGCTGTCGAAGCCTTCACCCCAGGTTTGAATGAGCGAAGTTCGATAGCAGCACGATAACTTAA